>NW_005435050.1:266640-268705 GCF_000147415.1 Chlorella variabilis | reverse complement strand
CCAAGCATGTGCTCCGCTACCTCGCCGACATCCTGACCAAGCCCGTGCCCACCAACAAGTTCAAGTTCTGCCGCGACGCAATGGGCATTGCCTAAGTGCAACGGCTGTGCAGCCTGCGTGGGAGTGTTGAGCTGTGACAATGCCACGTGTCCAGTCTACACATCCGCTGCACTGATACCCTCATTCCCGCCTTTCCCGCCCCAGACACCGCACAATTGTGTTTCCCCACCCCATTCCCAGTTGATCGACACTTGTGCCACTCCCTTTCGTGCACCTGGCCCAGCCATTATGCTCACCGATACCATGATGCCTTTGTGCCGCATCGTACCCGCATCGTATCAGGAATATCCCAAGTATATGCCGGGAATATGCTCCTCCACCCCATATCTATTTAACGCCGCCTCTAGTGCGAATTTACTACTCTTGCTGCCTTTGTAAATACCTCCCGTCAACAGTGAGGAAGAACTTCATGTTGGCTGCCCATGCTGGGTAGTTGTTCCAGTCAAGGCGCTCGACTGAGATGCCGGAGGTGCCGTCTGTAGTCATTGTGTCAGCCGCTCGTTGCTGGAGGCTGATAGGTGACGGCTGTTTGCGGCAGCGTATGCCTGGGTTGGCAGCTGGTGTGCCGTTGGTGGCTGCCGCAGGTGTGGCCCGCCGTTGGGTGTTGCAGGTGCTTGCCGCAGGGGTGGCAGCTGGTGGTGCCGCCGGTGATGTGTCCGGCGGTGGTGGCCGTCGGTGGTGGCTGACTGGCGACCGCTGACAAAGGGGGAAAGGACGGTGCCCAAGAATAAAAGGGAGCCGGTGTTGAGCTGTGACAATGCCACGTGTCCAGTCTACACATCCGCTGCACTGATACCCTCATTCCCGCCTTTCCCGCCCCAGACACCGCACAATTGTGTTTCCCCACCCCATTCCCAGTTGATCGACACTTGTGCCACTCCCTTTCGTGCACCTGGCCCAGCCATTATGCTCACCGATACCATGATGCCTTTGTGCCGCATCGTACCCGCATCGTATCAGGAATATCCCAAGTATATGTCGGGAATATGCTCCTCCACCCCAGATCTATTTAACGCCGCCTCTAGTGCGAATTTACTACTCTTGCTGCCTTTGTAAATACCTCCCGTCAACAGGTTATGGGCCCCAGTCCCCTCCGCTGCCCTTGAGTCCGGCACCCGCTCTTGCCGTCACCCCAGACGCCCTTCCCGCGCACCGGCACCTTGCGCCCCACGCCACGGCCCTTGCGCCCCGCCCCAAAGACCAAAGACCAACCCTAAGCGCCGCCTGCGCCTGGCTTTGCTTGCACAACAGCCTTTGCTTGCACAACAGCCTTTGCTGGCACATCAGCAGCCAGCCGCCAACTGTCAGCCGTTCAGAGAGCCTTGTTGAGCCAGCCCCAACCTGCTTGAGCCAGCCCGCACTTGCATACATCAGCGCTTGTGCAGCAGAGACAGCATCTGCCTGTCCCCGGGCTGTATACCAGACCCGTTACCCCACTCCCAACCCTCTCGCTGACGTTGCTTGACTCCCATCCCATCTGCCGTAGCTCTACCCTGACAACAGTTAAGGTGATACCCAGCAGCGCCCAAGCGCCCTAGTGCGCCGCTGCTTTGCTTGCCCTTACAACGGCAGCGCACTAGCGTCCTTGAGCGCCGCTGCCGCCGCTGGCAGTGCACTAGCGCCGTAGTGCGCCGCTGCCCCCCCACACCTGCCTGCCCCCCCTTCCTATATACTCCCCCCCTCTCCTACATTTTCCACAAAGGCGGTGCCTAGGGCTGTGCTGTCCTCGTGAGGCACACAGCTCCCCCGTCCGGTGTGCCTGGCCCCGTGTGCCACGCACCGGCTCCCTTTTATTCTTGGGCACCGTCCTTTCCCCCTTTGTCAGCGGTCGCCAGTCAACCACCACCGACGGCCACCACCGCCGGACACATCACCAACGGCACCACCAGCTGCCACCCCTGCGGCAAGCACCTGCAACACCCAACGGCGGGCCACACCTGCGGCAGCCACCAACGGCACACCAGCTGCCAACCCAGGCATACGCTGCCGCTAACAGCCGTCACCT
>NW_005435050.1:243717-244823 GCF_000147415.1 Chlorella variabilis | reverse complement strand
AATGCGTAATGGGTTTAGGGTTTAGGGTTTAGGGTTTAGGGAGCGCTTGGTTGGACGTAGTGCAGCGCAGGATGGTGGGCTGGTGTACCGGCTTGACGCACAGGCCAATGTAGGAGAGGGCGAGCTCGTCTGCCTTGCGGTCTTCAGCGTTGGCTGCAGGCTCGGTGTGGATGACCATGTGCCAACACTTCTTGGTGGTGAGGAAGAACTTCATGTTGGCTGCCCATGCTGGGTAGTTGTTCCAGTCAAGGCGCTCGACTGAGATGCCGGAGGTGCCGTCTGTAGTCATTGTGTCAGCCGCTCGTTGCTGGAGGCTGATAGGTGACGGCTGTTAGCGGCAGCGTATGCCTGGGTTGGCAGCTGGTGTGCCGTTGGTGGCTGCCGCAGGTGTGGCCCGCCGTTGGGTGTTGCAGGTGCTTGCCGCAGGGGTGGCAGCTGGTGGTGCCGTTGGTGATGTGTCCGGCGGTGGTGGCCGTCGGTGGTGGCTGACTGGCGACCGCTGACAAAGGGGGAAAGGACGGTGCCCAAGAATAAAAGGGAGCCGGTGCGTGGCACACGGGGCCAGGCACACCGGACGGGGGAGCTGTGTGCCTCACGAGGACAGCACAGCCCTAGGCACCGCCTTTGTGGAAAATGTAGGAGAGGGGGGGAGTATATAGGAAGGGGGGGCAGGCAGGTGTGGGGGGGCAACGGCGCACTACGGCGCTAGTGCACTGCCGTTGTAAGGGCAAGCAAAGCAGCGGCGCACTAGGGCGCTTGGGCGTTGCTGGGTATCACCTTAACTGTTGTCAGGGTAGAGCTACGGCAGATGGGATGGGAGTCAAGCAACGTCAGCGAGAGGGTTGGGAGTGGGGTAACGGGTCTGGTATACAGCCCGGGGACAGGCAGATGCTGTCTCTGCTGCACAAGCGCTGATGTATGCAAGTGCGGGCTGGCTCAAGCAGGTTGGGGCTGGCTCAGCAAGGCTCTCTGAACGGCTGACAGCTGGCGGCTGGCTGCTGATGTGCCAGCAAAGGCTGATGTGCAAGCAAAGGCTGTTGTGCAAGCAAAGCCAGGCGCAGGCGGCGCTTAGGGTTGGTCTTTGGTCTTTGGGGCGGGGAGCAAGG
>NW_005435050.1:215332-241263 GCF_000147415.1 Chlorella variabilis | reverse complement strand
AACTGCAGAATAGGAATCAGCAGGGTCGACCCCCCCCCCCAGTGCCCATCAAAGAGGGCGTTCCCAGACCACCACTAAAATGTCATGTGACGGTATGCGGGTACGATTTTCAGAGAAAATGTTAGGGTCACACGGTTTTGACCCAAACGTAAAAATATCCAAGTAATGTTTGGCAGATCATATCCATCTACATATATTACACTGTCAAGGGGATGAAGCTTAATAATGCACACTGGTATGAAATGAATCCTTGACTTAGGGCAACCACTTGGTGATCTGCTTCACGCCGTGCAGTGGATCGAGGCGGATGTCTCGCACAGGGGTCTCGTCGTCGTCAGAGGGAAGCAGCTCTCCTGTCACAATGTCGCGCTGCAAATTCGTGCCTGCAATCTGCTCTTCCTGCCCTGGTTGCTGCTGTAGTCCCTCTGTTGATGAGGCCAGCCCGCCGGTGCTGGCCCTGCCATCAACAGAATCATCGTCGCCTGCCACAGCAGCTGCGGCTGCCGCAGCAGCTTCTGGTGAGTAGGCAGCAAACTCGTTGAAGCTGCCCATGGAGGCGGTGAGCACACGATCCAGCCACGTCTTGCTGGCCCTACAGCATTGTGTTCCAACATCCCGACAAGCACACGGAGTAAGCCGAACTGGAATGTTAGCATAACTGCCGACTTGCTTTATCTGCTGTGTAATGCTTGCTGTCCATCTGCCTCACCTGGACCCGCGCACCGCCTTGAGCAACTGGATGAGGCGTTGGAACGTGGGCTTGGCATCCTCGCAGCTCAGCAGTACTGTATTCGCACGTGGGTCGGAGGGTACATAGTGCACCTGCGGCAAATGCCGAGGCAAAGGTGGCAAGGTAGGCCGCATCTACAAGCAACGGGTGCAAGCTCAAGGCAAGGCATCCGGTCCAATCTACCGCCCGCATGCTGCGGCTGCCACTGTTATGCGCACGCCTTACCTGCCACTGTCCCGGGTAGCACCGCATGATACGCACGTCGTCCCCGAAGACTCGTACCCGCCTGTGCCAGGGGAAGCAAACCAGGGGCGGTTGCTGTCCAGGCAGTTCAATTATACTTCTACAACTCAGCCATTCCCCACTATCACCACCACCACGCACGCACCACAACCACAAAACACATGCCCCAGCTCCTCACCGAAGATAGTAAACTTCCTCGAATGCCGCCACAAAGCGTTCAGCCACTTTGCGCGTGCGGCCGATGCCAAAGTCTGAAAAGTGGGTGGCGCATGCAGGAGTGGCAATGGGGGCCAGCTATAACCTGTGGCAGCACCTTATTGCTGATATACTCGCCAGGCAACCACTGCCTCTCCGACGTTGTACTCCCACCTGAAATGACCTGGCCCTGTATCTGCCATTGTGGGTTGATCACCAGCGTCAGCCGCTCGCCACTGCAGGTGCACCATAGGAGCTACGGTTCCGCCAACGGTTTGCTGGTGCAGCTTGAGAGGGTGCGTGTCCTCTGCCCCGGGCACCACCACATGCCGCCAGGCCCAGGCCTGGCTCATTCAACACCATCAAGCAGACCAATTCACCTAAGAGCATCATCAATGCGGCGCAGGTCTGGCAGTGTATCCGCGGTGGGAAACAGGACAGCTCCCAGCCGCTCGCTCTGCCACGCGCCTGCACCAAGTTCCCAAGAGCACGGGAGTCGGCGAGCACAACATGTCTGAGCATCGCATGTCTGTTTCTCTGCTGCGTCTGTTTCTCTGCTGCGTCTATTCCACATCTGAACTGTGCGCTTGCCCCGCAGCTACCTGCTGTGCGCCGCGCCCGCCCCCACCCCCCACCCCCCACCCCACCCCCACCCCCCACACACACCATGCTCCACTCCCTCTCGACGCGCTCACCCACACAGTCTCCCTCGTCCAACAGCTCTGCCGTGATGCGGCCGCCCAGGCCCTCATGCTGCTTCAGCCGCAGCAGTAATGACTCAACCATGGGCTTGGCCACCCTGCATCCCAAGAGAGTGCGTATGCAATTGTGGGCCAGCATAATCTCAGCATGAGCAATGCAAAGGAGTTGAGAGATGGCCATGGTAACAAAAAGCAAGCGGCCCATCAGCTCACCTGAACTGCTGCCGGATGCCGCCTGGCCACCCGCCATCTGCAGATGGGTCCGCCTGTGGCAGCAGCAGCTCCACCGTGTGGCGCCGCATGCCGTCGTCCCATGCCCGCAGCACTGCCTGCAAGTGCAACACAGGTGGTATTCAGAAATTCAGGTATTATACAGTGCCCACCACCACGCTCTTAGCACTACATCACGTCAGGAAATCAAACAGAGTTGGCAGCCCCCACACCTGCGCTGCCTGCGTCACGCACTCCTCCTTGCTCCTTGGCAGCAGAAAAATCCATCCGCCTTCAGGACTCAAGGCCATGCCAGGAGCCAGCTGCCGCGTGGGCAGCAAATCATTATAGGGCACTGGTGGCAGCAGGGGAGCGACCGATGCATGTGGCAGCGCTGGTGGTACCGCTCCAACGGCGGCCGGTGATGCCTGGCTTCGCTCGTTGCTGCTGACAGCACTGCTGCTTGGTGCTGCTGCCGCTGCATCAGCAGGAGAGTCAGGCATAGCTGCCAAGCTGCTGCCACCTCCAAGGGCCTTGACGCTGGTGTCGTTGCTGATGCCGTTGGACAATGCTGGCTCTGAAGCCAGGGGTTTCTCATCCACCTCCTCAATCACAATCACCTTGCTGGCCGGTGCCGCCGCGGCAGGGGTAACTGCGGCTGCCCTGGTCACATTAGCAGCACCGCCGGCTCCCGCAGCAGTATCCACCAGCTGCGGGCAGGTCTTGCGGTTGTGTCCTTCTTGCCCGCAGTGCCCACACCGCTTTTTCAGCCCCACTGCGGAGCGCCGCAGCTGCGGGTTGCGGGCATGCGCTTCTCGCATAGCCCGGGAAATGCTCCTGCAGCACACCAGCACAGGGCCGGGCAGACGCAGCATCTCAGCCCACACATTTCCCTCCCCTTAAACGCGGCAGAGCCACCAGCAGTGCCCCGCCACGCATTGCCTCCTCCAACCCACCGCTTGTGCTCAGCCGATTTGGCACCCTTGCTCTGCAATGCGCGGCTAATGGCTTGCCGACGCTGCTCGCTCATGGGCCCAGTCTTGCGCCGCCGCCGTGTGGTGCTGCCGGTGCTGCTCACGCCCTCGCCTCCCTCCCCCTCACTGCCGCTGCTGCTACTACGTGCGACACTGTCTAGTGCTGCCAGGTTGACATCTTGCAGCGTCAGCAGCGGCCCGCCAGGATGGTAGTCTGGGCGTTGGCGCCATTGCTGGCAGGCCTGGCAGGGCTGCTTGCCACGGCTGGACAACACAAAACGCTTGCCGCCACATGCTTCACACACAGCGGCAGCCGGGGCAACCTGTACGCTGCCGGCGCCGCCATCGGCTCTGCTGCTGGGTGCATTACTGCTGGGTGCAGAAGCGCCGCCTGCGGCTGCAGCAGTACGTCGGCGCTGTAGGCGCGTCCTGCTGCTGGCACCACTGACGCTCTGGGCCGAGGTGGGGCCAGCCGCTGGCACACCCGACACAGGCTCGGCAGCAGCAGCGTTGCCGTCGCCATTGTTTGGGTCGTTGCTAGCACCCACGGTGCCCTGCCCGGGGGCCGTCACGCTGGCGCTGGTCTGCCAGGGTAGCAGGCGGAGCTGGCGTGTCTTTAGGTCGGAGGCAGGGGCAACGGGCGTGGCGGCAGTGGGTGCCACTGGAGCAGGTGTGTCTGGGTGGACAGGGCTGTGCACCACCTTGGTGCTGCTGCCTCCACTGGGTTTGACCTGCACTGGCAAAGACAAATGAGCGCACTTGGCATAAGCCTCGGCATTTGTGAAAGCAAAAGGGAGGCGGCACGCTGCTGCCCATGCTGCGCAACTCAGCACGTGCAGGTCCCAGCGCCCCAGCGCCTGTCGGCAGGTCACCTACCGCCGTAGGGGTTGCCCGGCGAGGCCTGGAGGCCTGAGGAGTTGCCCTCCAAGCCTGGCGAGGGTGCTGCATGGCACCTCTCTCGCCACGAGGTGCTGATGCGAAGGCAGTTCTCGCTGTCTCGGTCGGTCATCAGACAGTGGAATTGAGCGACGGTGCCATTGCAAGCATTTTGGCGGAGCGGGATTGAGCCGCCGGGTGCAACGCAAAGGACCTCCCTGCTACCGGCGGTAGCAGCAGCAGCCAAGCCGTGTGGGCAAAATCTTGTGGCATCACGTGCACCAACTGCCTCGCTGGCACCCTGGTGGCGCCAAAGCAGGTGAAGCGCGTCACAGCTTTGCGCTTCGCCCCATCTCCCACGTATGGCCCGCCTGGGCTGCTGAGCGATCATGGCAAGCGCAATGGGGGCCTTGGCATCTGCGCCGTGCGCCGCTAGCAGGCTGGGGCTGCCCCGCCGCCTGCCCACCCGCCCCCCTTTACCTGGCCCGCTAACGTGGGTGCGACGCGCCGCGCCAGCCCCCAAGGCGACTGCGGTGTCCCAGCACCTGCTGGGCGCCGCCGTCAAAGTGGCGGCTCTGGTGCCCGACCTGGCCGCCAGTGCTGGTAGCTCTTTGGCGGCTGCCATTGATCTGGGAGTGCTCGGGGCCACAATCAACGCCTCGGCCAAGCTCTTCCTCATCTGCGCCGCCGTGGGCTGGCTGCTGCGTTCTGGGCGCATCCCCAACTCTACCTCCACCGTGCTGAGCAAGGTCTGTGCTTTGCGCATGACTGATCTTGCTCCGCCACTTCTTCCGGGGATTCCAACTTGCCCTGCTGCTGCAATGCATCATCGTGCCCCGCCCTGCTGGCTGCAGGTCTCTTTCGAGATTCTGATCCCAGCCATGCTCTTCACCAAGGTGGCCTCCACGCTTGCAGCCCAGCCAGACTCCACATTGCTGCTGGGCATCGCCGCCGCTGCGGTTATCCAAATTTGCATTGGCGCAGCATGCGGCCTGGCGTTGACATCACTGCTGGGGCTGCACACGGAAGCACAGCAGCAACAGCGCGATGGTAGCAAAGGTGGCGGCTGGCAGGGTCGTACCTCGCCATCGGCAGCCTCCGCTATCGCCATGAGCCTCTCTACGGCATCAGGAGCGCCAAGCGCAGCGGCAGCCTTGCGGCCAAGGCCGCCAGGCCCCCCGGCAGGTGGGTGCTGTGGTTGGGTTGGGTGTGGTGTGGTGTGGTGTGGTGTGGTGTGGTGTGGTGTGGTGTGGTGTGGTGTGCGTGTGTGTGGGGGGTGGGGGTGGTGGGGGTCGGGGGGGGGTGCTGTGGGTGGATGGCAAGTGAGCACTGAGTGGGCAGCCGCCTGAGCTCTGCATCAGCAGGTGCATGAGGTGTGCCCCATCGTGGGATCCAGCTGCATGGTTTTTCTTCCAAATCAAGTCAGCACCAGAACAGAAATCGATGAATCAGCAAGGGCAAAATGCCTTCCAACTGCAGGCCCAGCAGCCCTGGCGGTCCCAGCCTCTGCAGCCTTTGGCAATTCGTTCGCCCTGCCCGCTGTCTTCCTGACGACGCTGCTCCCAAAGGCAGTGGCTGATCGGGCACTGGGCTATGCAGCGCTGTTCCTGCTCGCCTGGTCGCCCTGCCTGTGGAGTATAGGACTGGCTCTCGTCAGTGGGCAACAGGGGCAGGCTTTGCGGGCTCCGCAGCTGGGCAATGGTGGTGGCGGGCAGGCTTTGGGTGCTAGCAGGCAGGAGCACCTGCAGCAGGCTGACGAGACGGTAGCTCGCAGGCCGCTGTATTGGCGAGAGCCGCGAGTGGTGGACATCACACCCCTCACAGCCCAGAGCAACAGCACTGGCAAGGACGACAAACTGGCCCTGCCAGAGCCCCCCGGCTGGGCAGAGAAGCTAGCTGTGCATCCCACCACGGCCAAGCTCTGTCAGTTTGCAGCGCAAGTGAGTGCAGGCGCAGCTGCTGTTATTTATCTCCGTCTCTCTTGCATTGACTCCCGAGCCGGGCCCTGCATGGGTACCATCTTGATGTCTTGGACTTTTCTGGATGCAGGTGCTGAACCCGCCAGTGGTCGCAATACTTTTTGGCATGCTGGTGGGCCTGACGCCCGCTGGCAGGTTGCTCATAGCAGCCTCAAGCTCGCCGGGCGTGTCGGCAGGTGCAGGAGCCGCATCAGTTGCGGCATTGCCGCCAGAGCTTGGCCTGCTGCAGGCCTGTGCCAGGGTGGCGCTTGAGGTGGGGCCGCAGAAACACGGTGGCCGTGTGCTGATCTCTTGGCCGCCTTGTCCAATTGCTTGTCTTGTGATGCCTGGAGCATTGGCCGTCTGTGTGCCCCTGGTACCAGTGGCTAGTCCACGAGTTATCTGTGTGGCGGGCTGCCGCTGCCACTGGCAATTGTAGGTTGTTGAGCTGCTGGCACAGGGAACACTAGCCATCCAGACACTGGCGCTGGGGGCGTCGCTGCTGCAGCAACCTGAGGCGCGAGTGGCAGCAGCCAGTGTGGGGCCAGCCTCGGTCGCCACTGCGGCAGCAGCGGGTGCTCGGCACCGCCGCGGCTGGCTGGGTGCGCTGAAGCAGTTGCTGCCTGCTGACTCGGCAGAAGGGCGGGCGCTGGCCATCCTTGCCCTTACCCGCTTTCTTCTGGTGCCTCTGGCAACCGTGGGTGCCTTGCAAGCGCTGGTAGCAGGTGGGTTGGCAACGTGCTTCCCAGCTGGGACACAACTTTCTCAAAAACTGCCCGATGGATGACTGGGTCCTCTGGGTTTTCATTCTGCAGGCGGGCTGCTGCCTCCAGTGCTGGCAGATCCGGTGCTGCTGTTTGTGCTGCTGATGGAGGCCTGCATGCCCAGCGCCCAGGTGAGGCCTGCTTTGGTGTACTTGAGCCCCTGGCATGCGTGCGCTTCTGGTTTGAATCTGGCGTGCAAGTTGCCTCCTTTCAGGCATGTTTAACCCCTCCTGCCGCAGAACCTTATCATCCTCCTACAACTTTCAGAGCGCACACAGGCACTGGCGCCCGGGTTCGCCCGGATGCTATTGAAACATTATTGCTACGCCGCCATCCCCGTCACGCTTTGGCTGACTGCCTTTGCGACCAACCTGGGCATTCCAATTCTGCGATAATCCTGAGTGTACATGTTGTATGACAATGACTAGTGGGCATGTTGTAAGATCAATGGGCAAGCCAACCAGAAATCACTGCTGCAGCAGGCGTCCCCATCAGCCTACCCAATGCCCCTGCTAGTTCGGTCCGCACGCTCCTCCTGTTTGGCCATTGACAATCTTAGCGCGGTGCAGATGGATGTTAGTCTTCGTAAGCAGCTTGAGCTGCTCAAACTGGAGCGGCTGGTTGGTGAATGGGCACTGCTGCTTCTCCGCCAGCACTACCTGCGCAATGGGGAGTTGGTGTGCAGGTGGGTGAGGGATGAGTGGGTGGGAGGCAAAGTGAGAGTCAGCCCAGCAGCAGAACAGCAGGCGTAGCATGTGCAAAAAGAAGCTGCATGTTGGCGATTGCAGCTGCTGCGCCATGCATTAGGCTTGGTACCACATGCCAGCCCAAGCACACCTTCCAGGTGGCCAGCCCAGCCACGTATCCAAGGGGCGAGATGGCGGGGCGCACCACAGCGCTCATGGTGATGGGGTCGATGAAATGCGGTAGTGGGTTGTCCTTGTCTGCAGTTCAGGGTTGTAAGGATGAGCGGCACGCTGTATAAGGGCCTGCTTCTGCTTCTGCCTTGCGGCGGCCTAGACGGGTCATATGCATTGCAGAGGAGCATAGTTAGCGGCAGCAGCAGGGCGTACCCAGCACTGATGTGTCCTCCCCATTGTCCTGTAGCCGCTTGCGATAGCGATCCGCACGGCTCACAGCACTCCACCTGCACAGCACGCAGTAGTGTGGGAAGTGAGTACAGGCAGATGTGGCCTGCCTGATGACCTACCTAATCCACCAGAAATACAAACTTTCAACCACTCCGATCCCCAAGCATGCTGCCATCGCACTTGTTGGTCATGAACTGCGTCTCGTCCTCATCGCCGTCAGCCAGCTCATCACTGTCGCTGCTGCCATGCCATCGCGTGCGCCCCTTGCTGCCGCCGCCAGAGCGCCTGCTGCCGCCATTGCTGGGCTGCCTGCAGCAGCAGCGACAGCGACGGGGACAGGTGTGCAATTTCGTTTACAATTCCAACCCTTAAGCACCACCATTCCACCGGTGCTCCAGGTTTTGTCTGACATCTCAGATTTCATACAGCGGCCATTCCTCCGCTGGTCGCCCGCTTGCTTGCCTCACCTGGGAGCGCGGGGCGCACGCGCAGGTGCAGAAGCGGCCATGGGCAGTCCTGCCGCTGCTCGCTGTCGATCCTGTTTGCCTGCCCAGTATTCGGTGCAAAGGTGGTTCGGGTCCAGAGCCTCTACAGCCTCCTGTATCTGCAGCCAGCCAGCCGGGTCAGACATAAAGTCAATCCACAGTGTGCTCCAGAAGGCAGGCGGTTAACTCTTACGCATGGACAGATATCTGGCGATGGGCAAATGATTTTAATTCGATTGTATTACCACAGCTTCCCTCCCTACCGGCCCGCTCCTGCACTTTCTCACGTTTGGTTGGTTGAACCCAAAGTACTCGGGCCCCGCAATGGCAGTCTTGGGCGGTGGAGGAAGATCCTCGCCCGCCTTGCGCCGCGCATCAATCTCCGCATTGATGCGCTTCAAAATCTGCAGCAACAGTATGTGAGGTGTAAATGCAGCATGCTGCGGTGGAGGGCAACACAACTTAGCAATGGGGAAGCAAGCTCAGAGCAACGCTTTCTGAATGGCATGTGGTGAGGGCTAGACAGGTGGGTCAGTGCCGCTGCCCACCCCTGTCCAGCAGCCAGTGCAGCTTTTGGCAATGAGCGGCTCATCGGGGCGGTCCAGTGCCACCACCTGCAGGGGAGAAGAGGGGTAGGTGTGTCAACACGCCCTCTGCTGTGCTGTGCAGCATGAGAGCATCCATCACCCCAGGATTCATGCGGGCACTGTGCCCAACCCCACCGAAAATCCCTGCCTGCAGTCGCACACCGCACCTTAAATGTGGGCTGCGGCCAATACTGGCCCCCCTTGCCGATAATGTGGCACTCGTGCACGCACAGCTGGTCAATGGCCACACTGCGGAGGTATCAGCAGGCCCAGAGGAACAGCAGGAATTTCAGTTCTTGCCTCCCGCCAAGTGCTGAGCCAACATCACTACACCTGCCCACCTGGAGCGGAAGAGGGTACGGGACTGGAAGCCCTGGGGGAAAATATAGCCCGCGTTGTACCAGCCCTTCTCCGCCCTGCAGCCCATCAGTGGGAGTACTTATGAGTGAGAGTGCAATGCGCCCACCCAGGCAGGCAGGCGGCATAGTGCAAATGAGCATGGTGCGTGGAGCAAGCCAGCCCACCACAGCTGCCAGAAGTGCCACCAGGCACCCTGAAACAAGCCAGCCAAGCACCTCAGCGCCCCTGCCTCCACCAGGTCTGCAGCCTTGTGGCTCTTCTGCTTCACCCGCCCTCTGCAGGTATGGCCGGTGCTGGAGATGGCACGCACACGTGGCGGCGCAGGCGCTGCTGCATGCCGCCCATCGTCGCCATCGTTTGCCTGTCGCAAGCAGCAGCAAGTGGCGCCAGTGAGTTGATGCAAAGTACGGAAGGCACAGCCAGGCGAGAGGGCGCAAGGTGGAGCCACGCGAGCACGACAGGCACGCAAGCCCAGAGCAATGGAGAGGTGGCAAGCTGCACACCTCTGCATCGCCAGATGCCCTGCGAGATGCCCGCTGCTGGTGTTCCTCATCCTGCTGCGTGATGGGTCTTCTGCCGCCCTGCTGCAAGGGGGCCTGCTCTGCTGCTCCCAATGCGGAGGATTGCGCGTTTGCTGCGGCAGGCACCGCATCGCTCTGCTCAAGCCTCTGCCGCTTGTTGGCAGGCACATCTTTGGCAGGCCCGGCAGCCTGCTCCTCCAACGCCTCTACAGCAGCAGATGCCAAGGTGGGTTTGGCCCGCCTGCCGCCACCGCTGGCCTTGGATGCCCTACGCCGATGCCGGCGCTGCACCAGATTGGCATTGTCACCCGATGACGCTGCCATCCCCGCATCACTACCCTCATCCCCGGAGTCCTCAGCATAAGCCACAAATGCAGCAGCAGCAGCTTGCTTAGCGGCGCGGCTGGGGCGAGCACGTGCCTTGGCCTGCTGTGCATAAGCCTGCACGCACATGTACCAGCGAAATGGGCAGCATCTGTGGCGCTGCTGCGCTTGCCTACCCCATCATATCAATGCCAGAGGTACAGCTGGCCAGTTGGCTCACCTTGCCATTGCGTCGGGATGATGGTGGCGGAACCGAAAAGTCGTCATCGCTGCTTCCCTCCTCTTCACTACAGTGCAGCAGGGTGCAGCAGGTGCCCCTTGTTCAGTGCGGCTACCAGTCAAAGCTGGTGCTCAAAATTCTGCGTATGCCCAGGAGTGCTCGCACAAAGTAACACAATTAAAGCTGGTACCTGCTTTCAACCTGGAGGCCTGCATGCTCTCGTCCCGCAATCCCCCCCCACCTGGACACTTCTAACTCCTCCACGTCCGTCTCCTCATCATCATCTGACAGCGCCGCCGAGGCAGCCCGTTTGGTTGCTCGGCGAGCCCCTGCTCTTGCCCACATGCTGCTGCCGCGCTGCATTGCCATGGCAGCTGCCGGCTGCTCTACGCGAGCTTCCTGCTGCTCCTTGTCGCCCACTCCTGCCTCTGCCATGTCGGCATCGGCGAGATCCGATGCCACAGCTGTGGCATCTGCTGCCAGCAGTGCACGGCACGCCGAAGCACGCGCAGCGTCAACGTGGCCTAACTGCTGCAGCAACGCCGCCCGAGCAGCGTCGGTGGGCATGCGCTGCAACAGCGCCATGGCCTTGACATCATCCTGCCGGCATTGATGGAAAGAAGCGCGGGAGCAGGGGCGGGTAAAAGGCGCAAGCAAGCGGCAGAGCGAGCTGCTTTGCATGGCTGTAGTCAATGGAGCTTGCAGGATGAGTCCCAAGCACTGATCCACACAATGCTTGGCTTAGCAGGCTGTCGTGGAGCTCACCAGCTTGGCAAGCTGCTTTGACAGGGCCGCCAGCATGGTCGCACTTGGCATTGCTGTCCCCTCTTCAGGCACTCCCTCGCCTGGCTCTTCTGGCACTGCCTTCAGCGGGCGAGAACGGGCAGCAGAGGCTGGTGCAGGGTCCTCTGCATCGCCCGCAGGGCCAGCGCCAGTCCTGGAATCTGACGGCTCGCCCAGCTGGCGACGTGCGGCGCGCAGGGCTGAGTCGGTGGGAGCCTGCAGCGTGTCTGCTTGCACCAGCACATACCTGCAGGCAAGGCAGCAGGCCAGGAGAGCAGCTTAGAAGGTTGTAAACAAAGGCAAGAACCCGTTTATTAACCTATCTGATAGCAAACGGCAGAACTTCAGTGGCTCACCTCTGGAATCCCTCCCCTGTGCTCCCTGCTGCGCCCGCTGCGGATGGCCAAAGTAGCACACCCTGCTGCTGCTGCCCCTCTGCTCCTGCTCCGTCCAATGCACTTGGCTGCTTGTGCTGCTGCTCGATCCCCTCGATTGTCTCCAGCTGCTGTCGTTCCACCGTCTGCTGCGAGGCAGTGCCCTGCTCCTCCTCTTCTTCAGACTGCTCTTTCCCCTCCGTCTCAGTCTCTTCATCTTCCTGCACCTGCTCATCTTGCTCATCGTGCTGATGCTGCTCCATACAACGTGAGCCACCTGGCTTCTTAAGTTGCGGCCGCCCCTTCGGGGGGGGCTTGAAGCCCTTACCCCTGAATGCGCCCACAAACACCTGCAGGCAAGGCAGATGAAGTACTTGCAAGGTGTCTGCGGGTCTGCTGCAGCTGTACTGCCACACAGGCATCATTGCAAGACAGTAGCACACTGATGCCTACATTGCCCCCCAGCGTTGCGGGGTCGATGAGCTTTGGGCGAGGCCCTGTGGCCTTGGTGTGCCGGTTGCTCTGGCGGCCTACATTATAACAGAATAACACCACAAGGCCTTCCGGCATTCAGGGAGCTGTTTGGGATGGACACATCAACCAGTCTGAGTTTCCTTCCACCTACTAAATGATTTGCCGGGCCGCAGGCAGGCAGCACAACACACTTAAACTGGGCTCCTTGCGCGGTGCCGGTGCAGCTGCAACGGCAGGTGCAGTGATCAGCCCGCACGCCACCTTGACCCGCCGCGTGAAGGCAGAATCTGAAACCAGCTGTGCCGCCGCATCGTCCTCCCTGCAGTATTGCATACGCACTTTTGGCACTGCAGTTTGGAGCCTGTCCCATGTCGCCCGCTGAACCTCTACCGCATCCCGGAACCTAAATCTCCTGCATCACAAAATGCGGCGAATAAACCATAACTCACCTGCCATCGCACATCTCCAGCGCTTGTTCTGCCTCCTCCGGGCTGATGTCAGGACACACCTCCTGCAGCTCCGCCACTTTGCGCTTCCGCTCCCGCTTCTCGTACTCCTCAAACATTTTACGCTGCAGCGCCACCTGCAATAGCCAGGGCAACTAAGTTAGTTGACAAGATGCGGCTGCCTGGGCCGCACCCCAAGAGAGTTTTAGAATGCTGCAGTGCTGAGCCGCCAGTTGCAGAGCGCGACAGCTGGGGCCAGACGGAGTGATGCAGGCACGGGCCGCACCCGCTGCTCAATGATCCTTTGCTCCTCCTCCGTCAATGTGCGCTCCTCAAGGCTCTGAAACAGGTTGTCGGTCCTGCAGGCCCCGATGGCAGCAGGGGTGAGCAGGCAGGCAGTTCTGCTGGTGCACAGCACCGCCGTCATACGCTGCCATTTAAACGCCGGCACCACTGGTCACCACCCAGGTGCCGTGAGCCGCCCTGTCGCCAATCTGCGGGTGCAATGGTGCAATGGCGGGCCCTGTCTCGAGGGCGCCACACCTGTGCGTGGCGATGCCCTCCGTGCCCTGCTGCCACAGCTTGAGCAGGTTGCCCTTCGTGGGATCTGCATTCTCCTCATCGCTACCCGCTACTGCGGGGGCCACACCCTCTTTAAGCTGCGTGCCAGCGTCTGGTGACGCCATCGGGCCCGCGTCTGCTCAGCGCTTGGCTGCCCCCAGCCACTACCGCTGCATGTGAAGCGCGGCAACAATGAGATCCAATGCGGCCAAGTGCGTTTGAAACGCACATGAGGTGGCTTTCTAGTTTTCGCGTGGCATGAACCGACGCGATCATAAATGGCTGGATAGTGGCAAGGCATCAATGGGCGATGCTTACATTGACGGAGCCGGGTGCGGTGTCCGCTTGGAACTCATGTCGGGAAAAATACCCCGCTTGCCGCTGGGCAGGCTCCCACAGGCAAGCTGGTGTCGCTGAGGCAATGTGTGGAGCCCGACCTCGCCACCAGTCATGTGCCGTGGCAGCTAGGCGCCGGCGCGGCGAGACGGCACGAGCGCGCAGGAGGTCCCGCTGTTGACGTGCCTGCTGCCTCACTACAACACCACCGCTTCCCTCCTCCTGCCCCGTCGCGAACCACTTGAAGCAGGGCTTGCACCACCTGAAGCAGGGCTTGCTACTGCACACAGCTTGTAGAATGGGGCGCCGTCGCCTGCTGCTCCTGAGCGTGGCAGCGGTGGCGGCTGTGGCCACGGGTGCTTTGCTCCTAATTCTGCATGGCGGCAGTGCTGAGCCCCGCTATGTGCTGGTGATCGACGCCGGCAGCAGCGGCACTCGCATGTATGCTTACACATGGCACGACGGCAGCGGTGCTGGCGTCGCGCCGCTTCTGGCAGCGGTACCCTCCAGCGCCGCTGCCCACAAGGTACCACGCCGAGCCATGCCCGGCAGGCGTGCCTACCAGCGTGTGGAGACGGAGCCGGGGCTGGACCAGTTCGTTGGAGATGGGCAGGGTTTGCAGGCCAAGGCGCTAGGTGCGTGCTGACTCAATTGGTTGGGACCTGCGGCCAGCTGCGGCTAGTATTTCATCTTCTAGAATTTACTTTGTCGTCCCGATTCTGCAGCCCATTGACCAAGGCCGACATGCCAGCTCGCATCTTGCTGGTGCCTTGCGCCTGCAGGCCCACTGCTGGAGTGGGCAGAGGCTGTCGTGCCACGATGGCAGTGGAAGCAGACGCCCATGTTCCTGTTTGGCACTGCTGGGCTACGCAGGCTGAGGTGGGATGGTTCATGTGCCGTACAGGCAGCAACCTTGACGGTTAATGCTCGCAACCATGCTCTCTTTGCCTGTGAATGCACCTGCCCCAATGCGGTCGTGGTGATGCTGTACTGCAGCGCGGCGCAGCAGGAGGGCCTGCTGGAGGGCGTACGTGATGTTCTGCAGCACAGCGTCTTCCGTTTCAGCCCGCCCTGGGCTCGCATCATCAGCGGTGAGCTGATTGCTCCACTAAGGCCACGCCTTCTGTGAGGTGGCGTGTGTGGGGCAGCGCCGGAGAGGCTCCCTGCAACATGTTTTGCCTTACTGTACCACCGCATGTGCCCATCCCTCGACCCAGGCGTGGATGAGGGGGTGTACGGTTGGGTCGCCCTGAATTACATGGAAGGTGGGCAAGACGGGGCAGTCAAGTGCGGACAGCCCCAGTTTTATATCCACTTGCCAAACAGTCCTTAAGGGTGGGGCCTCCAAGAGGCCGCACGTGTGTTCTGCGAGTGCCAGCCGCAGCATGCCATGCCTGCGCTGCCTGCTGGCCTTGGCTGTGTACAGGCACGCTGCGGCGTGACAACACTGGTGCCGACACGTTGGGCGCACTGGACCTGGGCGGCTCTTCACTGGAAGTCACCTTTGCAGCCCACAGCGTGCCGTGGCCAGAGGATGCAGGTAGGCGCCGGCTGCTGCCTTGACCACCTGTTTGGCGTCGGGCCCTTGGCCCTCCCAGCAGTGCTCGCCTGCCGACCATGCCTGCCATCTTCGCAGTGAATGCCACTGTGCTGGGCGCTTCCCATCAGCTCTATGCCCACGTGCACCATCATTATGGCCTGAACGATGCCTTTGACCGGTCTGTCAGCATCCTGCTGGCGCAAAAGCAATCAGCTGCTGGCACAGTGCAGCGGCATGGTCAACAGCAGCACCGCAGTGGCAGTAGAGTGGAGAGCACCAAGTATGCTGGCGCTGACAGCAATTTGACACGCGCAGCAGCCAGTAAAGGCAGCAGCAACAGCGCTGCCGCAGCAGGCGGTAGCTTCAACAACAGCAATGCTGACCGTAGGAGTGCTGCCGAGAAGGCGGCTGTTGTGGCATCATCAGCATCAACAGCCCTGGAGCAGGCCACAGCTACAGTTGCCAACGGCACCGCAACGGCACTGGCCGGCCAGCCAGCGGTTGTTCGCAGCGGACGTCGGCTACAAGCACCCCTGGGGCTGCTTCGGCGGCTGCTATCAAGTGTCGAGCCACCCACCGGCAAAGCTGAGCATCAGCAGAAGCAGGAAGGGCGGGCGTTGGGGCACGAGGTGGAGTTATTGCATCCCTGCCTACATGAAGGGTATCGCCAGCAGTACAGCCGCCTGCGGCAGGACGGCATCGCAATGCCCGACCCCCCGAGGGTGGTGCTGGTGGGCAGGTGAGGTTCGTGCCAGGGGTGCAATCTTCACAAACAGATTACAGAAGATGCAGGCATGTGTGTTTTGATCCGTTCATGCATAGACAGGCGTACCGCCGATCAAAATTATTGGCACGCAGTCCACTAAGTAGAGGTTCATGCATGCCTGATCAATCCCCAGTGCTGCAGTTCTGACTACGCCGCCTGTCAGCAGTTGGCGCAGGCCGTTGTCAACGCGAGTGTGCCATGTTCCGCCCCACCCTGTGCTCTGGGGACACCACAGGTGCCTAGGATCTGGCATTCCTGGAAGGAAGCAAAACTCGCCCAGGATGCTTTAACCAGCAGCATGGCATGTCTCTTTCTCCCTCTCTGGGGCAGACCGGAGATGTGCCTCACCTGCTTCCTCCTTTGTGGCACGCAGCCCTCCTCTGCCGGTCACCGCTTTGTGGCGCTCACCGGCTTCTTCGTTGTGTACAAATTCTTCCGACTGACCCACAATGCGAGCGCCGCAGCTTTGGAGGAGGTGGGCAAGTCGTGTGCCGCAGTGGGGGTTCGACGTCAAAGCTATTGTTGCATCTTGTTTTTTGGTTTATTTTGGGGTTTCCACTATTGCACTGCAGGCAGGGCAGCAATTCTGCGCCAAGTCCTGGGCGCAGGCGCAACAGGACAGGCCAGGGGAGCTGATGCTGGAGAATTACTGCTTTCGGTGGGTCATGGCTGAATCCTGCACCTGCACTTTGCCCACAGCCAGTGGCACAGGTCTGGAAAGGGACACTTTGCCCGCCCGCCTTACATGGTGCGTTCTTTTTCACTCACGTGCTGCAGGGCCCCGTATATTGCAGTCCTTGTACGGCAGGGCCTGCTGCTAAATGATGAGCAGCTGCAGATAGGTGGCGGGGAGGTGGGCTGGACACTGGGTGCAGCCCTGGCTGAGGGCTATCGGTTGGCAGGATTGGGCCAAGACAGCAAGGGTGAAGGCGTGCTCTTAAGGTAAGTTACACTGGGCTGAGGGATACACCATCAGCGCCTGCACACACTGCCTTTCTGCCGATCCACCCCACTTTTGGCTTTGTAAACCCACCCTGCAGCCGAAGCTGGGTGCTATTTGGCATTGGGCGCCCAGGCGCGCTTTGGCTGCTTGCTGAAGGTGCAACCGCAGCACTGTTTCTATATATAGCGATTGCAGCATGGCATGGCAGCGCTTGGGCCGGACGCCGTGGCACCTTCAACAAACTTGCAGCAAAGGGCTCTGCTGAGCTGCTGGACTTGGCAATCCAGGCAGACAGGTCGCCTACAGGGGTAAGCGGACTGGCGGGTCTGGTCTACTCACCACCACTCAGCAGCAGGAGCGGCACGCCGCCGCCCAGCGGCCATAATGTGTGGTGGGCTACAAACCCCGGCATCTTGCAGCCTGGGGCCGTGGAAGCGTTGGCTGACGGTGGCAGCGCAGCGCGCCCGCGGTGCCAGTCATGGGCGGCGTTGGGTTCTGCAGGCAGTGCTGCTGGCAGTGCTGGGAGCGGCATGGCGGTGGTGCACCGGGAGGCGAGCTACTCGTCTAACCTCAATCGGTTGGGCCGGACACGCACCTTCAGCCGGCGCTCGCTGGCCACTGCCAGCCCTGAGGGTGGCGATTGAGCAACTTGTGGACGGCTGCTGGTGTTCTCTTCCTTCTGGCTTTTTCCCACAATGATCTTGCATTGTAAACATAGAGATTGAGAGCGTGGGGAACTCTTAGAACCTTGTCAAAACAGTCAGTGTGATGCCGAAACCAATTTGTCCCCTCTCTAGCCCTGCTTGTCTCCTTCCCACTCCCGCTGCTGTGCCTCCCAGGCCTCGTTGATTCCCTGGGACAGCTGCTGCACGCGCAGCAGGATTGCGGAGCGGTCTGCCGCGGCCAGGAGCATCCCCCAGCGAGCAACGAACTTGTCTGGATGCCAGCGGCGACAGGCACGCGCGTAGGCGCTGCGCGCTGCGCGCCTGTGCTGCAGTTGCTGCTCTAAGTTTATGTGCTGCTGCTGTTGCTGGTCCAGGGCGGCCAGGCCGTGCAAGTACTCAGAACACTGCATTGGCGGCCAGGGCACATCTGCAACTGTCAGCCCTCCTCTACTGCTGGCGCAGGTGCTGTTGCTCCCCCGATGATTCCTGCTGGCCTCTATGAGTGCAGCTGCTTGAAGTTGCAATGCCTCCCAGCGGCTTTCGTGCTGCTGGAGCACGCGCAGCACACCTGCACTGGCGCTGCTGCTGCCTCCGTCCCTCCAGCCGTGCTCACCCTGCCACCCCTTGCTGCTGGTGTCTCCATCTACCCACTCCCCCCCTGCTATCCCCTGCTGCTCCCGCAGCTTTGCCATGAGCATGGCCTGCTCCAGCTGCTGACGCTGCTGCTGACGAGCACGGTATGCTTGCAGCAGGTGCGCCTGCGCATTCTGCTCAGCACGCAGCGCAGCGCCACGGTGCGCCGCCTGGTGCCGCGCCCTGTATCGCTCCTCGTCGCTGTCATAGCTGCACAACACGCCGGGCAGGCAGGAAGGCAAAGGGAGGAAGCGGGTTCACCGAGAAGTCGGTGGCGCAGGGGCCATCTCCAGCGCGCCGCCTCTGACCGCCACCGCTGCCCCGTCTACCTGTCGTCGCTGGTGTCCGCCGTTCCGACAGCTGAAGTGCCCATCAAGTGCATGGAGCGCAGCTGCCGGCAGTGGCGGGAGGGTGGTCAACGGCAAGGGGGCCAGGGGGCGGTTTCTGGCGTTCAGTGATTCAAGTCCAATGATCCACCCGTGTCTAGTCAAGCGCTGCTGTAAGACTAAAGCGCCAATACCCCATCAGGTCGGCCATGTCATGTGTTGCAACACATGGGCCCATCATGTCCAGCGTCTGGAGCAAGGAGCCCCAGGGGCCCCTTGCCGCATCGTTTCCTGCTAACCCCTGCCACCGTATCACCCAGCGCGAGGCGTGCCTGAAGCCTGAGCTTGCAACTAGACCTGCTCTCGACCCGAGACGCACGGAACTCGTCTAGCGGCCAAGGCAGCTCCAGCAAGTGGAGGCAGCAGCAGCAGCAGCAGCGCGGCCAGCCACATGTCGCAGCAGGGTGGATTCAGCGGCCGGGACGGCGCGCCGACGTGGGGCCCGTCGGCAGACCAGCGAGACCGGCAGCAGCTGGAGCGTGCCACACACAGGGCTGCCATGGCAGCAGCCTTTTGCAAGAGTCAGGCCGCCAGTCACAGCCAGTGGGACCTGTAAGTGGCCACCCATGCGGCGCGGCACCCATGTGTTGCTCCAGTCAAGCTCATCATGCCGCAGCTGCTTGGCGGGGTGCGGGGCTACCCTGGCCCTCCACCCCTACACAATGCCCGAGACAAAGTGCATGCACATCGCCTGACAATCTCCTCAACAATTGCTGCATCTGTGCTCGCTGCCCAATCATTGCAGGTGGGCAGGCGTCAGCCTATCCGTGCTGTTGCTGCTGGCGCTCCCTAGCAGCCTGCAGCGTGAGCACTGGCGCTCCCAGCTGGCAGCGGTGCTTGTGGAGGTTGCCATGCGGGTTGGCCCCGCCTGGCTGGCCTGCCTGGCCTGGAACTGGTACTGGCCACGCCGCACCTTCATCGTGGCGGGCTGCCGCCTGGCCAGCGCGGCGTTGCCACGGCTGGCAGTCCAGCCTTCTTCAACAACGGACCACTGGGGTGGTTGGCCCCAGGTGTGTTTGGATGGGTAGGGCATGTTGAAGCAGGCCGCCAAGGACGGGCTGGCAGGATGGGTGTGTTGGTTGACTACTGATCATGCCTCACCGCTGGCGCCCCGGATACGCTCCATCCTAACTCCCCGTGGCACAACCTGACCTCTCATGCCTTCTTTCTTCCCTTCCTTTCTTTCTGCTCACCCAGTTCCTGCTCTTCACCCGCGCTTTGGGGGTCAACACGCTGCCGTGGCTGGCGAGGCTGCCCTTCAAGGCAAGCATGGGCGGGAAACAAGAGGGCAGCATGTTTCGCTACTCACTGCATGTGCAGAATGTGTGCATGCTCATTGGGTGGCAATCAAGCTTTTGCAAAAACAATGTACTTTGTTGCCCCTTCACCCCGCAACAGTGGTTTATGTGGGTCCATTTAGTCAGCGTGGCAGATGCGGCACGGCTGAGCCTGGCGGTAGTCTGCAGTTCCCCTGCTTTCACTGGAGCAGAGGCGCAGCAGCACTACGCCTCTGCCACTCGTATGGCCCGGGTCCTCGCCATGCTAGCGCCGACACCCAGCCAGCAAACCACAGGCGAGTTGGTGGGAAGGGAGGTGCTTCTGTTTTTTGGAGCGTGCCCCCGGGGCGGTGCCCCTCTGTGGTTACCCGTATGTCACGCTCCTGTCCAGCTCATGCGTTTGGGACCCCCCTACTGGCGTCTATGTGCATTTTGTCGTTGACTGCTCTTGCACATCTGATCTCCACCTCAGCCCGGAGCGATCTAGAGTGCAGCAGGCTGGGCGGTTAAAAGGTGCATGTGCAGTTAAACCAGCACGCATGGCCGGCAACCGTTCCGAAACCCCGCCTCTGCTGTGTGTTTCTGGAGCCTCTTTGGGTGTTGGGTCCCTCAAAAGTGGCATAAGACCCTCTTACACTCGCCGCGAAGGCCGAACGCACAGCTGCCAGCTGAGCTGTATTTCCAAATTTCGAGTCTGCCCTGTCGTTTGCCTTTGCCCGGGTTTCCAGAGACTTTGCACGGCAAACTTTGTGCTGCGACCCATGCCCAGGATTGCAAACTGCAATGCCTGGCGGCATGCCGCCCGAGCCGCCTGCGGCCGTCAGGGACAATCGGGGGTTAGCCCCATTTTTCATTGGCCCGAGGGGGCCGCCTTCCCGTACTTGTTGGCACTGGCCCATTTGGCACACGCAGCCAACCACTTTCGAGTTGAACTGCATCAGGCAGGAAAGCTAAGTACGCTGCCTCCTTTTCTGCTGATGCAACAACCCGCAATGTGCTGCTGTGCAGGCGGCAGCAGTTGCCTGGACCACAGCTCAGCGGGCGGCACATACATTGCCAGTCCCTGCGCCTGCCGCCAGATGGCAATGTATGTGCTGGCCTGTGTGGGTTATGCGTTGCCTCTTGCGATGCAGTTTGTTATAGAAGCTGCTGCTAGGCGCCGCTTTTATCGCAAGTGAGTCGTCCTGTGCTCGAGGCATATGGGATGCGAGGGTTGGCTTGATTGGTGCTTTGGGCCGTAGCTGCTACTCTACGGTTGGTGTTTGTGCTTGCCTGCTGCCCCTGATCGCAGGCACTGCCGCCGGCCGCGTTGCGAGAGCTGCGCAGCAGCCAAGGGCACCGATTTGGCTATGTTGGCAGCCAGCGCAGCGCTGCTCTTTGCCGGGTTTTGCGCGGTGGCGTGGCAGCTGGCAGGCAGCATCTTTCTGCAGTCGTCTGGAGCCGGTTGTGATGCGGCAGAGAAGGTCCCTGGGGACTGCCCAAGCAGCATGTGATCCATGCAGCATCGCCGGCGCGCATGCTGTTCACTGCACACAAAGCAGGCAATGTGAAAAATTGAAAGTAGCGAGTACAGTATACTGTTTTCCTCATGTTTGTCCCTATGTTTGTCCCTTGCAGCCACCATGCTTTTTCATGACCACCATCTTGCTGCAAAAGACATCTCATGCAAAGACATGTCATGCAAGCGGGTCTATTCATGAACGGCTTTCATGATTCATCCCTCATTCTTTTTCGGCACTTTCACCACCATCTTAGGGACTCTGTCGGTCTTAAGCCCTCTCGTGCCACCACCGGCATTGCGCCTGCAATCGTGCTGCTGCTGCTGTGCCTTTTTGCTCGGCTTGAAGCTGTTGCCTTGCCGCTTGCCCCTGTTGCTGCCGCTGCCCTTGAGGCCCACTGTGTCCGCTGGATCCTCACCAACCTGTATTTGCCAGGCAGCAGCAGAGTCAAGCATTGGCTGCAGGCACGTGCGAGGCAGTATATCACCAGCCACCGCGTACAGCGAGCAGCTGCAGCCACAATGTCTAGGGCGGTCACTACCCCGACACAAAGATGCCTGCACTCACCTCTTTTCGGTACCAGGCAACGTCGTCGTCATCCTCAGCTGCCCCCTCCTCTCCTTCATCGCGCTCCTGCGGCGCCTCCCACCACTGCTTCTGCCGCTTGGTGCCAGCCTGCGCTGCCGCAGCCTCCCCCGCCTTACGCTTCAGCTCAGCTTGCTTCCGCCGCACATTCTCCTCCTGCAGCGATGAATCAGGGGATTCCACAGGATGACGGAGGCGTCCAGTTGTTGCTGCATTCAGGATGTGCCCTGCATACTGCGTGCTGCCTCAAGAACAGCCCAGCCGCCAAGCCTGAACCCTGCTGCAAGCTTGGAGCTCTGCTGCAAGCTGGGAGCCCTGCTGCGGCACATCCAACCTGTTGCCGCCGCCGCTGATCACGCAGAGCTGCCTTCTCATCCCACTCTGCCTGCTGCAGCGCCTTCTCCGTTGCGCTGCGCTGCTGGTACTTGTGGAAAAGCACGCGTCCGTCGCACAGGCCCTCCTCCACCTTCACTATCTCCAGCTCAAGGCGGGGGCCAACCTGCTCCATTCAGGCATGGCACGGAAAGTGGGAAGGAGGCAGAGGAATGGGGAGTTCAGCATAAGCAAAGCAGCAGCGCGCCGGTCAGGTGGCTGCAACTTGTAGAGTCCAGCAGTGGGATGCACAGCTGCCTGCCACCCAACCTCGTAGAGCCGGATACGTGACTGGCGCGCCTGTGCCTTGGCCCCAGCCTCTTCCGGCAACTCCACCCGCGACTGCTCCGCCTCCTCCCCCTCGCTCTCCTGTGCCACACCACGCCCAGGAAGCCAGTCAATCAACCATTGACAAGCCTTAGGGACACCCCTGGCACTGGCCAGGGTGCAAGAGCCAGGGTGCAGTCGTGTCAGCAATGGTTGATGCGTCAGCATCGCATTGCCACTCACAGAGCCATATCCAGAGCGGGTTAGGAATTCCGCCACGTCGGCCATGCGCCCCATGTCGGGAAGATCCTTGCGCGCCAGAAGCTGCTTCAGGTTCTTGCTGCAGCAATATACACATGCCAAGGAGTGTGAGTACAGCGGGGCAGCATCGGGTTTTCACCATGCCTGGGAGATCTTGGCAGCGCGCACGTCAGCCGTGAAGCGCACCTAACCCCCGAGGGCGCCACAGCGATGGAGTAGTGGCGCATGCTGATGCGTCCACTCTCTTTGCTGTAGTCCAGCAGCAGAACGCGCTGCAAGAAAGCGTAAAGGAGGGTGGGTGAACAGGAAAAGACCCCCAGCCCGTACCTCCCACCTCCTGCCTGCCTACTGGCCCAACTGCCAACGCCTAACGGCCCACCTGGCACGCGCTGAGGCGCGTGGTCTGCACGTTGATGGCGGGGAACAGGTTCTGGAAGGTCACCGCCGCCAACTTCATCTGCTCTTCGCTGCCAAAGTTGTTCATCACCACCAACGGCGGGCCAAGCCACATGGCCTGCGGGGTGCGGGGACGCTGCTGAGCGCCCACCACATCGCGAATGAGCGAGTAGGAGTGGATGCGCATGGTCAGCGTGGGGCCACGTGGGGTCCTGCAGCAGGAGGTCCCAGGCAGGGGGGGCCAGTGAGCAGCGCCAGGGTTCAGCAGCATTAATGTATTACCGTAACAATGTGCCGCCGCAAGGTGCTAAGCCCAACCTCCCTGCGGCGCTCACTTTGCGATGCGCAGGTAGGACGCATTGTGGGTGGCAGTCAGGATGAGGAAATGGGTGACGCCCAGCGGCCCAGCCACGTTCAAAAAGTCCTTGATCTGATTACGGCGGCTCTCCTTCAATGCCGCCGCCGTGTTGGGGGCCATGAGCTGGTGACGTAGAAAGTGCGGCCAACGGCAGCGAAGCACTCAGCTCACTGTTTGCCAAGGCCCTTGCAGTATTGACATGGGGTAACCAGCATTGCAGGCGCCCCAGGAACACGATCCCCTTCCCGACCACACCCTCTCGCACACCTTACGGAGGTCGCGCTCAAGGTCGCGCAGGATGGCACCGTGGCGGCCACGCCGAAACACAAACGACTTGGGCTGTCCCTTTTTGGCAGGGTCCTCAACATCCGGCATGTGCGTCCGTTTCTTTCTCTGCACCGCCACCACACCGATGAAGGGAGAGGTACTACGTAGGAGCAGCGCCGGCGACAGGGCCGCTGGCTGGCGGCGGCGACAGGTCGGCTGGCTGGCGGCGGCAACATGCATGCGCAACGGACCCTGCGCGTGCGAGCCATGACTGCTTCAGCTGTTCAGGTGCGATGTGCCTCGTTGCAGAAGCCTGTGTGTGAAGCTTTCCCGATCAAGGTGGCGAGCGGGCTTGTTGCGAGGTGAAGGCTCAAGTGGACCCACTGGACTCTAAAATCACGCAACAGATGGCCGGCGCGCTGCTCTGGATGGCTTTGAGGGCCCGGCAGTACTTCGTCCCTGGCGTGGCGAACGCCGCGCCCAAGCACGGCGCTGGAGCCTGCTGCGCCCTCTTCCGGCACCATTCTCTCACTCTGCCCAAGGAGCAGGTGCGGAGCTTGCTTGCTCTCCACATTTGCATGACTGCGTGCGGCGGCCATGTGGCTGGCTGGCTGGCTGGCCGGCCGGCCTGAAGGCCCCAAATGGGCTGCCTCACAGAGTGCCGCTTCGTGGGCAGCGAGGCGGCATGGGAGAGGGGTTGGGCAGCAGCGCATCAGGAGCCCAGTGTGCAGCAGTGCATAGAAATCATTAATTTCGCTAATGGCGGAGTTACGCTGCGCTCCAGCTGCGCAATGACCAGCGGCATGTCCTGCCGCCACCGCCTGCAGAACTGGGGGAATCGAGTTCGGCTCGACCGAACGCGAAATAACTAGCCAGCAGTCACCATGCTGATCTCCAAGAAGAACCGGCGCGAGGTCTACAAGTACCTCTTCAAAGGTGCGGGTGCCGTGCTGCTTCGGCTAGGGCTCGTGCTGCTTTTGCGCATGGTGCCGTGCTGCTTGGGCAGGGTGCCGTTTTCTGCTGCAGCATGCATGCAGCATGAAGCATATCCATTTGGGTGCCCGAGAGCCTGCAATGCGCAGCGTTGTGTTGACGATCACCACATGCGCCTGCTTGCTAGCGGCAGCAGCCCCCGCCCCCCGGTCGCCCGTGCCAAAGAAGCCTGGCACGCTGCCTTCCCCTGCCTGTCGCTTGCGTGCTCTGCTCTGCCTGCCGCTGCGCTCCACGCAGCATCCTCGCCTTTACACCCGCTCGCCCGATGTGTGCAGAGGGCGTGCTGTACGCGGAGAAGGACTTCAACCTGCCCAAGCACCCCGAGATTGATGTGCCCAACCTGGAGGTCATCAAGCTCATGCAGTCGTTCAAGAGCAAGGAGTATGTGACCGAGCGCTACGCCTGGCGCCACTTCTACTGGTGCGTGCGCCTGCTGGCGCCGCCGCCTCCGCCTGCCCTTCCACGCTGCCCGCTGCTCCGCGTGCTTCCTCGCGGTGCGGTGGTGCTGGGAGGGCGGCAGCGGCTCCAGCTCCAAGCGTTGCACCTCGTTTCAGCGGTGGCATTGCATTGAGTGTGGCAATGAAAGCGCACAGAACAAAAGACAAGACCGTCTCGGGGTGATGCTGGGCTAGCTGCAACTGGTGCTCACCAGTTGCAGCCTGCGCAGCCGTTTGGGCACAGCGCGGCCGTGGGACGTGCGCCACCCATCTGCTGCTTGCCAGCCTGGGTGCGGCAGCAGCGGCAGCAACGCCGCTTCTGCCCGTCCCACACAAAGCTCTTCCAGCTACCTACATAGCTGCCAGGGATCTTGGGCTCTGGCCCAGCCTGCAGGGCGCCGCACCAGTAGCAGTGCAACTGCGGCACGGCTGCCTGCTGTCCTGCCTGCTGCACCTGCCGGGACTCCTGTGCCGTTTGCTGCTGCTGCTGCTGCTGCTTGGTCGCCGCATCCATTCGTGCCACTGCATTGGCTGCAAACGAACCGCCGCCCCCGCGCCCGCCCAGCGGGACGCCTGAGGTGTCGGTGGCGTAAGAGCTCGTGGGGCGGCGGCGGCTGCTGGGGGTGTGCCTGCTGTCGCTGAAGAAGATGGCCGCTGGCGTCCTGGTCACATCGCCCACGGTGGCACGGTGACCACGGTCTGGCAGTGCTAAGTCAATGCTGACTGTGAAGCCGCGGCCATAGCGACCGTGCAGCAGCATGCCCAGGCCGCCGCTGCCTGCCGACACCTCCTCCATGATGATGAGGCTGTCTGTGAGGCGCAGCAGCTCGCGTGCTGCACGTTTGCCACGCCTGCCATTGCCGTACTCCTTCTTCAAGCACATAACACGGGGCGCACCACTCTCCAACTCGCCCAAGTCTAGCAGCATGCGCATACCCGTGGGCAGGCCTCGCACAGCAGGCTGTGACCAATGTTTTTGGGCAAGGCAGGGGTGCAGGCAGCATTTTTATCAGTGCTCAAGACTGGCGCCAGTCCCAGGGTTGTCCGCTGCAGGCGCTTGTATGCTGGCGAAC
>NW_005435050.1:181831-215282 GCF_000147415.1 Chlorella variabilis | reverse complement strand
GGGCTCAGCTGTGCGCCAGCATACCCCAGCCCTTGGGACCCACCCGCTTGTAGGCCAAAGCGCCAGTGAGGTTGTCAAAGTGGTCATCTGACACCTTGCCAGCAAAGCTGGTTTTGGTGCTGGCGCCCAGCCGAGCCACCAGCTCCATGTGCGCCACTGCGAATGGGTGCAGAAACCCCGCATCGTGCAGCCAGCCTTTCAGCAGCTCCAGCAGCTGCAGGCCCTCTTCCTCGGGGCCGGCACCGCGCAGCTGTCCAAAATAGATGTGCTTGTGGGATTTCGCCTGCACGGCAGGTCACAGAATAAGTCAGCAAGCGGGGATCTTGCGTCGGCACATCCTGTACCCTGTACGACGTGCCTGCCAGCAGGCATCCTCGGGCGGCGGAACCAGCTTGGCTGCCAGCTTTCGCAGCTTGGTCTGTGTGTCTTCTGGCATGCCGGTGCCGGCCCACACTAGCCCCTTACGGCCCTTTGGCAACCCAGACTGCGGCATCAGCCCAGCGGGGATTTGCGCATTTGCCTCTGAAGGGACTGCAGCTGCCAGCTTGCGCATGATTGCTTCTGCATCGCGCAAGCTGGCAATCCTTTTGCATCCCGGCACTTGCCTCTAGCTCGTACTTGCGCAGCAATGCCAGCCGCTGGTGGGCCACTGCCGCCGCCGCCTCCGCCGCCGCCTTCCACGCTGCCCGCCGCTCCGCGTGCTTCCTCGCGGTGCGGTGGTGGTGGGAGGGCGGCAGCGGCTCCAGCTCCAAGCGTTGCACCTCGCTGCGCTGGCGCTTGGAGCGGCGGGGGCCATCCTCGCTGCCGCTGTCCAAGGCAGCCATCTTTAGCTGGCTGGCCGGCCGCACGGATTTGCTGCGCAGCAAATCGTGCGGCAGTTTTGCGATGGCTATTGCGTCGGCCGTAAACCGTAAAGTGCGGGCGTCCACCCGGCGTAGGCGAAAAAACTCGCGCCACGTCAACCCCCTATTTTTCACCCGCATCAAACCCCACACTCCACCCTCGCGTTCTCGAACCCAGCCCTCGAACCCCACACTCCACCCTCGCGTCAAGCTTACCCTCCCCTCTGTGCTCGCTGCGCCGCAGGTTTCTGACCGACTCGGGCATTGAGTTCCTGCGAGAGTTCCTGAACCTGCCCTCCGAGATTGTGCCTGCCACCCTCAAGAAGAGCACGCGGCCGCTGGAGCGCGACGGGGGCCGCCCGCCGCGCCGCGATGGCCCGCCGCGCCGCTTTGGCGGTGACCGCGAGGGCTACCGCTCCGAGAAGGCCGGCCCGGGCGCCCCTGGCGAGTATCGGCCTGAGTTCCGCGGGGGCTTTGGCCGGGGCTCTGCCCCGCAGTGAGCGCCTCTGGTTCTCTGGAGCGAGTTTTGGTTGGTAGCAGGCAACCCCACAACGTGCGCCCTGCACGTGTGGCTGAGGGAGAATGCAGTGCAGCAGGCAGAAGCTCATGTTTTGCAGGCATGCAGCAGCTGGCTGCATGGCAGCACTCTCCTGTAACATCCTCTATCCTCACGCGTTGAGGGACGCCACAGGGATGCAGTCGGAATGGACACAGCGCGAGCTCTATCTGCTGTGCAGCATTCCGCTTGCGGTACTACAGTGGGATTGTGGGGAAGGTCAGGGTACATGTGGAGAACTGTAGCACACATTGCAAAGAATCGAATGTGTGTTCGGCAGAAAGGGAGCTATCCCAGCAGGAGGGTATGAGCGAAGACACATGAGGTCACTCAGGGATCGCAAGGGCATTAACCAAAAAGAAAAAAATGTGGCAAGATGGAAGGACGACAGGGGTTTACCAGCACAACCGGTGCTGTTCTCAGATCCCGCTGCCTCCAAACTCGCCGTGCCACAGGCTGAACGACGGCTCATCCACCATGCTCAGCAGTTGCGGCTGGGGCTGGGATGGATTCGGCCGCTGCCGCTGAGGTGAGGGCGGCTGCTGTGCCTGCCAGGCTGTTGGCGGGGTGGTGGGCACAGCCACTGACAGCAGGTGCGGCGCATGCTGCTCTATCAGCTGCCGCGGCAGCATCACCCATGGCTGCTGGGCCTGTTGCTGCTGCGTCGGTTGTTGCTGCTGGTAGGGAGAGGATGCGGGAGGTGCCTGCGCCTGCATCTGTTGCTGCGCGGGCCGTGCCTCGACCTCCCGCTCCTGCGACGGCTGGGCATTCACATGAAGGCCCATGGTCGGCTGCTGCAGCTGGCGTGGTTGAGACAATGGCTGCCCCTGCATGGCCGCAAAGGTATCATCGAGCCAGGCGCCCATCATGGCATCGGGCGGCTGCATCTGCTGCTCCTGCGGCTGCAAGTCTGCTGATTCTGGCTTTGGCAACGACCCTGTGGGCTCGGGCGCAGCCAAGGGGCCAGTGACAGCGCTGGCTGCCTGCTTGTCCCGCCTGCAGAGCACAAGAAGGCAGAGAACAATTAAGTCAAGGCAGCCCTGCTGCTACCTTAATGACCTTGCGCCCTTTGGGCGCGAGCACACCGTGAAACCAGCAGCAGAAGCTGGCAGTGCCCGCGGCACATGCACACGCGACGATGCACCATCACCAACACACAAGCAGTGGACGGCATTGGGGCCCTCAGCAAGCCCGCACGGGCCCCATCCATCTCTCGCGTACATTTACCCATCTGCTCCACTTCCTGCTGACCACAACTGCCAGAAGCGCACTGCCCTTGCCCAGCTGCCCCACGGCTTCCCCTCACGCCTCAGGGCTCCACCCCACCTGCGCTGGTTGTGGCGTTCTAGCGCCTTGCGGCACGACCGCTTGCTACCCTCAAACTCCGTCAAAGGGTGGCCCTGCCCGCAGCGCTGGCAGAAGCGTGAGGGCACCCCTTTGACCATGTAGCTGTCTGCCTTCAGATGGTCCTGCAGCATGGCGTGGGACAAGGGCAGACACAGCTCGAGGAAACGTGCACGGGCAGACGTAGGGCGAACTGGCAAAAAGACGTGGTGCCCACAGGGATTGCATGGTTGCGACTGAAAAGCCTGCCCAACTGACCGGGCAGATGTGGTTGCGCTGCAGATAGAAGGACAGCGGCGCCAGGTCCACGGTGCAGCCGTCGCTTTGGCACGTGTGCTTCTTGAACACGCGGGGCCGGGGACCACGCCGACGCTTGCCATCAAGATTAGATTCCGAGGGCTGCTGGCTGCTGCCGGCCGGCACTGCCGTTAGCGCAGGCAGCACCAGCGGCGGGCCCGTGCCAGGCTGATGGTAGTTCCTAGGCGGCGCCATGTAGTGCTGCATGCCGCTGCCGTTGGGCGGCAGCTGCAGCATCATGGGCTGCGGCCCCCCCAGCTGCGCCGCAGCGCTGGGGTCCAGGGGCGGCAGGGGGGCGCTGCCCGATGCAGTCAATGGCCGCATGTAGGCCGGCATGGCGTGGTGCAGACTGTGGTGCGCGTGTACTTGCGCCCCCTGCTGCTGCCCCAGCGCTGCTTGCTGCTGATGCCCCAGCGCTGCGCCCAGCCCCGATCCCCCCGGGCCTGCTGGCGATGCTGCAGGCGGTGCTGACATCGGGGCGGAGCTCTGGGGGGCCCCTCCTGCTGTGCCGCTGCCAGTGCTGTCCTCCACGGGCGGCGGAGCAGCGGCCGGCGGCGGCGGCGGCGACGGCGCCAGCAGCAGTTCCATGTTGAAATCGCCCAGGAAGTCGTGGCCAGCTTCGAGACCATCTGCAGGCGTGCAGCGGCACGTGGGACGGCGAAAGCGAGGCTTGGATGGCTGGTCCAGCAAACGCCGCGCGCGGTGTTCCAGCCAATGTGCGCGGCGTCCTCCTGCGCGAATGGCACCCCTCCGACCCTCCACAGGACGGGTCCCCACCTTCGGAGGGTCTCAGCCTGCCCGCCGTGGGGCTGGAGGCCCAGCTGTTCAGCAGGGCCTCCAGGTTCTCGCCCATGCCGCCTGCTGCTGCTGTGCCCTGACCTTCAATGCCTGGGCAGTTCTGGGATGGGCTGGCCGGATTCGGTGGCATTTCTGCATGTGCCACGTCGACGAGTGAAGGCTGTGGCAGTTGTCATCATAATAGCCAAAACGCGACATGAGGTCGAGGCGCTGGAGGCCCAGGTCGGCCTGCACTGCGCAAGCCAAGGGGACCGGGCATGCAGGAGGAGGCGACGCGTGGTTAGAAGCAGCTGGGCGGGCTTAGATGATCGGGCGATGATGATGCAGCTGCTGCTGGCAACCCCACCCGCCGCGGCGTCGCCAAAGCGTCCGCGCCGCTGCCCCTCAGTGGCGACACCTGCGCCCGTCACGGCCACCGGCCAGTGCCAGGCGCACCTGCGGCGGCGGGCGCTGGGAGCAACCCTGGGGGCGGCCCTGGAGGTATGATGGGGCAGCAGCCCCAGCAGCGGGCACAGTGACGCCAGTTCTGTGGGCAGAGGTGGCTGCCCGTCTCCTGGAGGCAGCCCCTCTGGCGCCAAAGCCGCCACTGCATGGTTGTGTCGAGCTTGGCAGGAGTTGTCATTTACCAAACAGCCTTCAAATGCCATTTCAGTGCCTTTTGCACTGGGAGCAGCAGATCCAGCCAGCCGGCCTCATACCAGGATGAGGTGGCCACCTTGAGCATCATTACCCACAGCACCCGAGCGTTGGACGAGCAGCAACAGCAGCGGCAGCTGCAGCACACGAAAAAATTGTCACCTAGAAGACACATTTTTCTGCCATGCATCATGGGCGCGTGCGCTGCCCGCACGCTCCGTCAATGCTGCGTCCGGCAGCGTTTGCTGGCGGCAGCTTTGACACAGCAGGCAGCAGCCGCCAGATGCTTTCAGGAGGTGGTGCGCCTTGCAATCAGGTGGGCTGGAGCCACAAATGCGCTACGGGGCCGTTTTCACGCTTGCTTCCTCCACGGCAGGCTCGACCCTGCACACCACCAAATTGGAGCGCGTTGGCAACCTTGCCCAGGCAGCAAATGCACACAGTCCACAGCCATGCCTCACCTTCCAGAGTGACTGGCGGAGGCTCCTCCTGCACAATGGAACACAGATGGGAGGGATGCCAGGTGGGAATTGTGAGGCGGCACACCAATGGCACAGCCGCAATGCTCGGGCTAAGCTAGCCAGTCCCAGCTGTAGCAGCCACCCGATGGACGGATCGCACCTTGGCGGCACGGGTGAAATCACGCACGTACGGCTCCATCGCCGGCACACGACGCGCCTTTTCCGCCAATGCCAGCAGGAAGGGACGGACAAACAGGCGGTACACCATGGTGGCTCCCTGGAGGGCGAACGAGGCAGCATATCATGGCATCAATGCCAGGGAAAGAAGGGCGCCCCGATGATGTTTGAAGCGCGCCCAACCAACACTAAGCTCACCTTGAAATGAGGCATCGCCAGCCAGCCCAGCAGCATAACACGCAGCCATCGGTAGAGTGGCACCCTGCAGGGAGTAAGTGATCACAGTGTGAATGCAGAATTGCAGCACAAGGCGGGTGTTGGCCAGCAACTGCGCACAGATTGAGTACGGGTCCTGCCACAGTTTCGAGAAAGTTGATTGTTGCAAAGCAAATCCAGTACATCAGCCACTGCACTCAACACAAGGGCGTGTCAAGAGGATAAGAGGAGGCACACAGCCTGGTGTCAGCAGAAGAGAGACCAAGGCAGGGGCGACGGGTCCACCAGGGAGCAGCGGGCAATGCGTGCACGCACCTGCGTCTCCTGCTCCCTTTTCTTTTGTTCAAGGGCTCGCATGCTCTGGTAGATGGGGAAGAGCATGCCCAGGATGGGGGAGGCCAGTCTGCGTGCAGCAAGAATGAACAGGGCTTGGTCAACCTAGCGGCACCAGGCGGCAGGTGTAGGGCGGCAGGTGTAGGGCGGGTGCAAGTCTGGCATGTCGGCAGTAGGCGGGTAGCAGCGCCTGAAAAAAAACGGGGTTGAGCCCCGTAGGCGCGACACAGATGCCAAAGAGCGGGAAACACTCTGCACGTGGTTTTGGTTTTGGTTGGGCCCAAACCTGCGCACCCTGCGAAGTCATATCCAGGGATGAACTGCAGAACGCCAGAGAGCACACCCATCGTGTGTGTCAGTAATTAACAGCCATGATTTGGACGCTGCAATTGCACTCCAGGGAAAGGTTGCACTCCAGTTGTGCAGCAGAGCATTCAGGTGTTGCATCCACTCGCAGTGCTGCAACCTATAAATTGCAGGCCACAAATGCCTGCAGAGCCACGTCGCCCGCGGCGGCGGCGCCACATGAGTTGGCAGACAGCTGGCGGCAGGAGGTCAGAGTCAAGTTTCCTGACGGACGCAGCTGTGGGAGCAGGCATCGCCAGCAGATTGTCACCTCACACCACAGCATGTCCTCGTATGGTGCCGGACACCCTACACCGCAAATTGTGCTGTGTGTATGCCTTTATTCCACTGGCACGTTGTGTGCCACTTGCGCCTGGAACGAGCGCAATGCACATTCTTGTACTACATTACATCACAGGCCAAACAGCTGGTCATGCCGTGCGCCCAGCCATGCCCCGAGTCGGCTGCACAGACCTGCCGCCTCTGCCTTGTCAGTCAACGGGTCAAAAGCCATGTAGAGCTCCGTCTCGGCGCTCACTGCAGCACAGCGAGCGTAACAGCCACGTATTCTGATTGTGAGTTGGCTGCATCGAACAAGCTCTGCCATTGCATCCAGCAAAGCAGAAGAACTGCACAGCACCCACCTGCGCCCAGAATGACAAAGCGCGACCGCCTCTCAAAGCGTAGCAGCTGCAGAGGGCCAGCGGCGCCAGTACTGCTCTCAAACATGGACGCTCGCAGCTGGGAGTAGGCGACGATTATGGACTGCAGGGCGTTGTGCAGCCGTCAGACCAGGAACAGACAACCGGACAGTTAGAAACTGAGACGCGCAGTCTGGGAACTGGTAGTGGATGAGAGGAGAAGCCAGCAGCAGCATCTTCTCTACTTTTTCGCAGCTGCGCATGCGAAAAAAGCAAACTGCACCCCCTTGCATTACTGCTCATTTGCCCACCTGATGCAGCCCTCCTGCCACCAGCGGCAGGCTGAATGGGCTCATCACGTACTGCTGCCGCCCGCTGAGCTTGTAGACAAAGTGAAGCAGCGGGGTGAAGCCAAAGGGACCGCCACCCGCTGTGGCAGGCAAGTTCTGAGCAGCCAGAAGTGTCTTGCTGCTCCTGCTGCTTCGGCTGCCGCTATTGGTGCCCTGCTGCGTCACACCATCCTGCTCGGCGCATTGCACAACAGCCTGCAGCGTGCCCACCGCCTCCAACTGCTGCTGCAGGCGCTGGCGCGCCGCCGACAGCGCCGTGAAATCAGGCATGCCGCCACACAGCAGCACCACAGCAGTACAACTAGGTGCATCCAGGTAGTATATGTATGCATGGAGGTTGGCAGCTGCAGAGGGCAGGGACCCGGCAAGCACGCAGACCCAGTAACAATGCATCGCTGGCAAAGAGGAGCGACACTTTTTTAAGGGGGCCCTTTCCATCCTCCTACACAGCAGCGGCTGCATCTTGCTCACTGCATGCTATAGCTGCCAGCAGAAAGCAAAACCTGGGTTGTATCGTGGCAGGCATACGGGGGTCATGGCCTCGCCCGAGTGCCGGAACGACTGGTTGGCGCCCAGCAGGTTCAGTAGCAGCAGCACATCCCACTGCTGCATGGGTGCTACCCCCGCTGCCGGACACGCAGCACCCACTGCGCCGTGCGCAACCACCAGCCCGTGGACCGCATTGGTGGCCTGAACAGCATGAGAAGCGGAGGGAAGGATACATCAGCACAGCAGACTGGCACTACCGCACGACAAGGCAATACTCTGGTCTGAGCAGTGGCCCACCTTCAAAGCAGCTGCCAACGCAGTTACCAGCGCTTGCCGTACCCCACCCAACAGCGGCAGTGAGGGGTAGGCGCCCAGTAGAACCGCCGGCACGGCAGTGAAGGAATCGACTAATGCTGACAGCATGCCTTCAGAACCGCCTGCACACAGCACAGCGTGTTCCAACCAGTTGTTGCTGCACTCGCTAAGGCCCAGGTGGCCTGGAGCTCAATGAACAGGATGCCATAGGCATTACTTGCGGTGGATGGTTCACGTTCAGCTGAACATCACTGCCACTGCGCAACCTGCACACCCACCCAGCAGCTTGCGAGCATCATAGCCGGGGTTACGGGCAAACATGGCGCTCAACGCGGCGGCCGTCAGCAGCGACACAATCTGGCCATGCACCAGGATCAGCTGCACAGGGTGGGTTGGAAGCAGTAGGCCATAAAGCTCGCATAACGCAGCCACCCGGGTGGAGGGCCATGGCAAGCCTGTTACTAGAGTCGCGAGCAGCGCTTGACGCTGGGCTTCGGAAGCACCCAGCATGCATGCCCATGCCGGCTACACACCTGCATGCGCATCACTGCAGGTGGCTCTGCCAGGGCTGAAACCCCCACCAAGCACAGTGGCGGGCGCTCTAGGAACGCGAACACGTGTTGACCAGCCCTGCAGGGTGCACAGGTGAGAGTGAATGAGCAGGACAGGCTGGTCAGGTGTGGTAAGGACTTCGGGCTCCTGCATTCCAGCATGTCGGTCGATCCCCAATGATTGGAGCTCCTGTCGCCATCAGAGCCCCGGCATGTAATGGCAGCAGCCCTTGCGCAGGCGTACCTGACGTGCTTCAACGTGTGGCCCTTGCTGTGCGCCACCGACAGGATGGCCTCGGCAGTGGCCATCAACCCTGCCAAGCGCGACTCGTCTCCTCGGTAGCTGTAGATGGGCTTGCCAGCGGTGCTGAACACGAACACGTGCTTGGGCGAGGCGGTCAGACCCTCCACCTCCCTAGCAACCCCCGCTTGCTGGGTGCCCGTTGCCTGCTGAGCGCTGCGCAATGTGGCAGCCAGGTGCTGCGGCTGTACTGGCGGCACTGGCGGCTGCTGCTGCCCGATGGGTGGCTCATCCTGATCCTGCACGCACGCTTGTGGTGTGTGTGTTTGCAGCAGAGGCAGGAAAGCAGTCAACTTGTGATCAACTTGGCAAAATGGAGCAGGCTTGCAGCACTTGGGAGACCGCACTTGGTTGGCAAACAGGGCGGTGCCGCCGCCGCCATCGTCGCTGCGATCGCACACGCTGCTAACCGAGTCGGCGCTGCTGGCACCGGAAAGCTGGCGCTCCAGAGCGCACACTTGGAGCTCTGTGGCTTCTTCGCCTCCCGCTGTAGGCCCCGTCTGAAATTGCGTTGGAGAGTCCGTCTGCCCTGCCCCTCCCCGCTCCAGCACGTAGATGGGGGCCTCTAGGGCACTCGTTCCACGGTGAGGCGGCTCCATCCCCAGAGCCCGATCGGCAAGTTTGCGACTGCAAGAGGCTGGCGGGACCTCAGAGATGTAGGCTCAGCAATCGTGATAACGACCTGGGCCCGCCTTTGATGTAACGACGTGCCAGCGAGCGGAGTACACCCAGTGTTTCTGGCCCTCGTGGCAGCTTTGGCGATGGGCGGGCGATGAGGACTGCTGTCGCGTCCAAATTTCGCCAATCAGCTGGCGATGGCACATTGAGGATTGGCGAAATGCGGGGGAGCCACCCTTGCGCCTGGCACAGCGCAGCGGCCACATGCGGCGCCGCTGTTGCTTTGTCGGCACTTGCCTCCCTTTTGGGGGACTGGGGGCGAAGCCCCCAGCAAGCTGGCGCTTGTTTAACACTATGGAGTGAAGTTCCTGAGGAAAATTGGCCATTTCTCCTCAAAATATTGGCGATGTCAGTCATGGGGGCTGGCGACGCGCTGGCGATGTCGCCCCGCCGCCTGCCCTCATTTAGCCAGCCCTGGCTGGCGATGGCCTTCGGCCAATCGCCAGCCAGAGCCGTTTTTTGGCCCGATTTCGCCAGCATTTGGCGATTTCGCCAGCTTTCAGAAACACTGAGTACACCCATGGGGCGCTGCCACCTGGCTGCCCTGCGCGCAACTCACCTGAACAGCCAGAAAAACATCGCAATCAAACAGATCCGCAGCATACATGCACATGGTGGGCAGCAGCGATGTCGAGGAGCGCTTGAGAACAGAACTGGATGTCCAGGACCTGAAGGTTCAAGAACTCGCAGGGTAAGGGAGATGCTGAGCTGTGGAGAGCTGCGCCGAGCATGGCATGGGCAGACCCACCGGGCAGCGGTTGGCTGCGTGCCCTGGCGCCGGGCAAACGGGCGGCAGGCGGCAGCCTGCACAACGGGAGCTCCTGAGTGCACACCTATTCTGCCTGATCTGCCGCAGCTGCGGCACAAGTTTTGCATTGTACATTGTGAGCGAGAGCTTTGCGGGCAAGCGGCTGCTCGAGCGCCACAAGCTGGTCAATTTGGCGCTGGCACCGCTGATGCCCCACATTCACGCCCTCTCGATCAAGAAGGCCAAGACGCCAGAGGAGGAACAGGGCGCAGCGGAAAAGCAGAAGCCGCCATCGCAGCAGCAGGCAGCGGCAATGTGACTCGTCTCCAGCCGTCTGCTGTTCTGCTTGCTGTTCTGCTTCTGGACACTCTCTTCTCCCAGCTTCATGGGCCCTTAAACGCCACCCGCTCTCCGTGTGTTGCCTGCACGCATGCCCCATCAACAGGCTGGCAGTGCCAGGTGGAGCTCGGGAAGGCAAGCAGAGCACAGGGCGCGGGATCCTTCCGTACCCTCCGGGTCGAAGAAGAACGATTGACGCCCGCCGGCAAGATTCTGTAACAAAGGGCACAGCAAAGCAGGGTTGACGGGAGAGCCTACTTTTCCCAAGCAAGGATCACCTGGCGCTGAGCGGTGGCGCGCTTTGAACATTCAACGTGGTTCCGCAGGACAGCCTCGGAGTACAGCCTCGGACGCACAGCACCGGTGTCAAGGTTGGATGTGTCATATTATCTTGTTTTTATCGTTGAACCCTTGAATCACTTTGCGGCATGCAGGCCATGGCGCGCCAGCAGGCTGCCTCTGGGGCTGTGGCGAGGGGAGGGGAAGATGGTAACCCCTTTGCCACTCTCTCTGTATGGCGTGACAAGTTGCAGGCCGACCTCAGCGCGCTGGGGGTAGGCGGCCCAGACTTCAAGTTGAGGCTGTTGCTAGAGCAGGTCGGTGGGGACGGGGGTGGGGCTCGGGAGCTGCTTACTGCCTGCCACTAAAGCCAAGCCCTGCCTCACGACCCCTGCCATAGGGCAAGGACGTGGAGCAGGCAGGCACGTTGCAGCAGAGGCCAGGGTTGGTGGCCAGCAGGATGTCTCTCGCGAGGCGCCACCCTGCAACAGCTGGGAGTTTTGGTCCGCTCCTATTGCCTGCAGTGCTGGGGTGCCTCAAAGATGCGCTGTGGGATCTGCACGAGGGGGTGGTGTGGGGCTTGCTGGAGCCCGCATTTGAGCAGGGGCAGCAGAAGCAGCTGCTTAATGCTGCTGCAAACGAGCTTAACACAGACAAGCAGCTGGTTTTGCAGCTGGCCAGGGAGCACGGCCTCCTGGAGGAGTACGCAGCGCAGGTGCAGGTATGCTCTCAGGCAGCCACCCTCAGCTCATCCAGCCAGCCATGCCATGGCCGGCACCTGCACGGCTCTTAGAGGGACGAGATGCCTTGCTATGTGCTGCGCTGCAGAAGCCCGCGCACCACACCCTGGTCGACTATGATCGTGTCGCGGAACTGAGGTTTGCAATGCTGGTGTGGCGCGCCAATCTGAAGCGCGACGCCTCGCTCATCGGCAGGGGCGGCGGCAGCTCGGGTGGCGACCCGCTGGCCATGGAGCTGCTGTTTCGAGGCGCCTACACTGAGGCCCTCAGGTGGGGATGCGGGGGTAGCTCGACTTGCCGCCAGTTTGCGCCTTGCATCTTGCGCATTGGCAGCAGCAGGGCCCTGGCTACCCTCGGTGCTGTTGCTGCTTGTTCCCGTGCACCGTGCACCTGCCCCGGGGCCAACAGGCTGATCCGGCGGTGCGGTAGCAAGAGTCTGGCGTACTGGGCGGGCCAGCAAGCAGGCCATGGCCCCAGTGAGGCCAGCAAGCTGCGTCTGCACCAGGCCGCGGTGGAGGTGAGGGTCAGGCAGGCAGCAGGCCAGATAGGGTGCAGCAAACGCCGCGTTCCAGCAGTCAGAAACGCCTGTGCGTTGGCTGGTGCAGAGGGTGCAGAACGTGCTGCTGGAACTAGCGCAGAGTTTCAACGTGTCCCATGAGGCCCTGCAAGGCACATTCAAAGAGGTGGGTAGGCCCGTCTGCAATGGCCGGCCGGTCGAGCCCACGGCCCTCTGCAAGCAGGTCGTTGACACGCCTCCACCCTGCCTGCAGCTGGCAGACCCCGAGGCGGTGGCGGAGGAGGCGGAGGAGGCAGAGCCAGCCAACAGCGGCGCTGCCGGGCCCAGCCGCGGCAGCAGGAAGGATGCAGCTGCCAGCACGCTGTGACAGGCGCGAATACCAACCAACTGTTGTTTTACAATGGACCAGATGAAAAAATCGCCAAGAGCAGAAAATGTGCGAGGTTGGCACAGAACGAATTAAAAACATGTTTGGACAAAACGTGGGGGCTTGGGGATGCTGTGGTGGCCCATATCGACGTTTTCAGGCAAAGGGACAGAGAAGGCCAGATTGCTGAAGAGGGTATCAGGAGTGAGCAAGTGCAATCAGGGTGGGGGGGCGTGGGAGGTGGGTGGCAAGCAGGCGCTAGGGAGATATCAGTGGCTGGGCGCAGGCTGAAAGGGGAGCGGGGTCGTTGTGTTGGGGGGTGAGGCGTGACGCTGCAGCACCTGGAATAGAAGCAGCTGAGCGGTGCGCAAAAGGGGGCACCCAGAGGCGGCAAGGTACAAGGCGCAACGTCCTGGACAAACAGAGTCAGCAAGCAGGGGGCAGAAAGCTAGTCGTGTGGGCAGGATGCAAGGCGAGGGCCGGCCCGTCCACAGCACTGCGCCACGCGCACGCAGTCCGCCGCTCCGGTTATGACGAGATCAAATAGCTTCACAGCAATAGCGGCACCACCAGCATGCGCCCACAGCGGGCGAACTAGGATGGGGGCAAACAAGCTACATGCCCGCCGCCGACTCAATTGACGGTAGTCTGTGCTGCCAGCGAAGCAGGCGCATTCCAATCGCACCGAGGCGGCGCCGCCGGGCCCTCGCCGCCGAGCAGCTCATTCTGCAGCTGCCACATGGCCAGGCGGTTGGCGGCGGCGCCGTCGAGGTCGGGCGAGGCGCTGCCACTGCTGCTGCTGCCGCCCGAGGTGCGCTGGTGCATGGCGGCTGCCAGCTGTGCCAACTCGTCGCTCTTGGGCGGGCTGCTGTCAGCGGAGGCGTGCTGGGCAGCATCCAGGGTGGAGAAGGGGCTGGAGGCGCCGGCTGGCAGCGGCCAGTCGGTGCAGGGCCGGCCGGCCAGAGCGGCTGCCAGCACGGCAGTGCTGGCGGGCGGGAAGGCGGGCTGGGGCACATATGCGGGGGCTGCCGAGGGCATGGCCAGCCCGGTGGTGCTGGCGCCGGCGACCAGGCCCGCCTGACTGAAGCCAGGCAGGTTGGCAAAGGGCAGGGGGGCAGGGCCCGGGCCAGGAGCGTATCGCGCGGCGCTGTCGTAGCCGTTGGCAGTCACGGTTTGGTGCATGGGGTAGGGCTGCAGGTGGGCAAGGGGAGGGCAGGGCGGCGAAGGTCGGCTCTGCTGGCAGAACAAGTGTGGGGGAGGCGACACACCACCAGAGGACCAAACAGCTGGGCACGCAGGAGCGAGGTCTTGCGGGGGTGCCCACGCGGCGTGCCCCACCTGCGGACGTGCCTGCAGCTGCGCGGGGCCGGCACCAGCGGCATTCTCCAGGGACAGCAGGGCCGCCAGGTTGTTGAGGTCCACGGGCGGAGTGTGGGCAGCCATGGAGGCAGGGGCAGCGGGGCCGGCCGGGGCGCCGTCGCCCAGCAGCGCCAGCGTCTGCAGCGCCTGCACCAGCGCGCTCTGGGCCGCCTGGTGGCGGTGCTTGTAGTAGTCTGAGCGGTCCTCCACCAGGTTGAGCTGCTTGATCGGGATGCCGCAGATGTTCATGGGGCTCTCCGCCAGCGCGCGCTGCAAGAGGAGGGGCAAGTGGTGAGCGCAGGCGAGCGCAGGCGCATGCCAAAGCAGGCAGCGAGGGGACAGCACGAGCGCGCCGCAGCATATGCGGGCAGCGCAGAGGCGCCAGCCACAGCTGGATACTGGGGTGCAGGCGCTGGCAGGGGGCGCTGCGCGCCGCGGGCCAGCAGCTCCTCGTACCTGCGCATCCTCGAGCCGGTTGAAGGTGACGAAGCAGAAGGGGCGGCGGCGGAAGGTGTCTTTGCGCTTGGGGAAGTAGACATCTGCAGGGTGCAGTGAGGGTGGCATGGTTAGAACCTTTGGGTCCGGACCCTCTGCGACTCACCGGGGGCGACAGCGTAAGGCCACGCGGCGGCAACCGGCGACGGCCCCCACCTAAGACGTGCCCCCACTGGCTGAAGTGGGCCTTGACCAGCTCCTCGGAGCACTCCCTGCAACCGGGGCCGCGCATGGGGCCGGCAGTGGGCAAACCAGGCGCTGGAGCAAGGGTTTGCTCTCGCGTAATCAAGCGACGCAACTCATCGACGTCCTCGGCCTGCAGCCCGTTCTGCACATTTCCAGCCCACAAGGTCCGGGTGAAACTCACGGTGGGACGTGGCCGCAGAAGAGGCGAGGACCGCTGCCCCGGGAGGCAACGTGAGCGAGGTGGTCGAGCGGGCCGCAGTTCAGGTTGAGCTGCTGCTGGAGGCGCTGCTGCAGGCGCTCCAGCACCTGCGGCGAGGGACGGAGGCGGCGCGTGAGTCCGGGCGCCCACGGGTGTGTCCCGCGAGGTGAGTGAATGTGGCGGGAAGCGCACCTGGGCGTCCGTGTGGTCTTGCACGGTGGGACGGCACATGGCGGCGAAGCGGGAACAGAGAATGGCGAATAGGGCGGGGAGCGGGCGCATCCCCAAGATGTGCCGAAGAGGGCGACGTCGTCACCTGGAAGAAACGAAGAATAAGCGCGATTTGCTCGGCGAGCGCGTTTTCCGCCCGCTCTAGCCCCAGACCGCTCAAATAACGTGTGGAACCACCACCTGGAGGCCATGCACCTCTCCCGTCCATGGCCCCCTCGATGCCATTGCTTTGTAAATGGTTGCATGGGTAAACCTGCGCAGATGGGCAGCAGAACGGCCCAGGGATGTGCGTGGCGCACGAAAGCACCAAGGCAGCGATTGGCAGGCAGGGGACCACTGGGGGGGGCACTGGCCCGTCTGCGGCAGGCGCGTGCGGCAGCAAAAGCACACTACTTCCCACCTCCATGGGCCACCTTCTTCAGGCCAGTCCATCCCCTTCACGGCGGCTGGTGCTGCTGAGGCACCACACGCTGCCCCTCCAGCCAAGCCAGTTACAAGCCTCTCAGCTGACGTGCCGCCTGCGCCGCTGCGATGCAAGAGCTCTGCTGAAATGCGCCGCCGCCACGCAGCAGGCATCCATGTCGTCCTCCAGGGCAGCCAGCGCCGCCTCCCGACAGCACCCTGCTATTGCTGCGCCGGTGAAGCCCTCTGCCTGCTGCGCCAGGCTGTCCAGGTCCACATCCGGCGCCAGTGGCATGCGCCGTGTGTGGATGGCAAAGATAGCTGCTCTCCCCGCGCAGTCTGGGGGCGGCACATGCACCAGCCTGCATGGCGCGTGCGATGTGTCAAGTGTGTCGTCGCATTGGCCCCGGGTCCTCAATCGCAAGCAAGCACGAAGGGGCAGGGGAAACCCGTCTTTTGAGGAAGGGATAATGAAGGGGGTGACATCGCCATGGCGGATGCCCCTGGCAGTGAACTACCTGTCAAACCTTCCTGGCCGCAGCAATGCGGGATCCAAGCAATCCGGCCGGTTGGTGGCACCAATAACAATTACGCCGGTTCTGGACTGCGCTCACACAAGGTGGGAGCAGATGAATCAGGTGATGACATGCTCCAGAAACATGCAAGCAGAGCCAGTCCAAAAACAGCCTCGTTATGATAACAGCTTGGAATCACCCTCGCCTGCAAGCCATCCATCTCCTGGAGCAGTTGGCTCAGCATGCGCTCGCCCACACCCAGGCTCTGGTCGCCGCTGCTGTCGCGTGCCGTCACCATTCCGTCGATCTCGTCAAAGAAGATGATAGCAGGGCTGGAAGTGCTTGCCCTGCAACAAAGATGGACAACAGGTGCAATTAGCTTGACTTCAACATTTGTCAGGTGCGCTGCTGGCCTCGCTTCACAATCAGCTGCGTGCCTCCCACTTACTTGGCAAACAGGGCCGCCAGGGCCTTTTCGCTCTCGCCAACATACTTGCTGAACAGCTCCGGCCCCTTGACCGAGATGAAGTTGAGCTTGGCCTGGGAGGCCACCGCCCTGGCCAACAGCGTCTTGCTGCAGCCCGGCGGGCCATGCAGCAGGATGCCTGCAGGCAGCACATATTGCATGGGCTGCGCCGCCGTTCCCAACCTGGGATGCTCGCATTTGAATCAGCTCAAGTTGGCTGCCTGCTGGCAGGCGCACCTCTGGGAGGGATGACGCCCAGCCGCTCAAGGGCCGCTGGGTTCTGGAAGGGCAGCTCCACGGCTTCCTTCAGGTGCTGCTTCACCTCCTCCAGCCCACCAATGTCGTCCCACGATACCTGCACAGCAGCAACAGGGAATGAAGGGGCGAAGCAGTCTAACAATCGAACACGGCTCATGTTTCACTCCCCACTGAACAGCTGGGCAGCCCCGGATGCCAGCATGCTGTGCCGCCCTCCGCCCCCAGCCACCTCGTCGCTGCACCTTGGGGATCTCAAAGGCCAACTCCCGCATGGCGCTGGGCCGTGTGCGTGTCTCGGCTGTCCTGAAGTCTGCAATCGTGATGCGGGGGCTGCCGCCGGTGCTGCCCTCTGGCGCCTTCACTATGCGGCGCAGGGCAGTCAGTGCTGCCTCGTTGCACAGCGCTGCCAGGTCAGCGGCAACAAAGCCATGGGCGGCATCCGCCAGCTCGGCCACCTGCAGACAAGGAACGGGACACATGGGGCCTTGCTGCGGAGCGGACACAAACCTCTTAGAGGGGCTTTTACAGAGCGAAAAGGCGTGACCTCACGGCATTCCCAGCTCACCTGGGCAGGCACCAGATTGTGCGCCATGCCGCGCAGCTGCTTCTCCAGGATGTCGCGCCGCTCGGGCGGAGCTGGCACCCCCACCTCCACCTCCCGGTCAAACCTGCCCGGCCGGCGCAGCGCCTCGTCCAGCGAGTCTGGGCGGTTGGTGGCAGCCACCACCACGACCGGCGCAGCTGCAGGCGGGGTCGGCGCAGGGAGGGTAGTGAGCGGCCCTGCCTCAACAGTGGTTTGCACCTGCCAGCAGAAAGGTCGGCCCTGGGATGCCGCATTCTGCAAACACTGCCTGACGACCCATACACACAACGCGCACCTCCCAGCCTGTCCATCTCAATCAGCAGCGTGGCCACCACACGTGCCGAGCTGCCGCCGCTGCTGGTTGCTCTGCTGCCGCCCGGCCCGCCGCCGCGGGATGGGGCAAGCGCATCCAGTTCGTCAATGAAAATCACCTGGCGACAGGCAGGTCGGCAGGTTCGCTCCAGGTGGAGACAGCAGGGTAGCAACAGCAGCAGCAGAAACGGAAATGGCATGCCATTGGACTGCCTGCTGCCCTCGCTGCCTTGCATCTCCCTGTGGCTGCGTTTCGCCCATGCACACGGCTGGATGCCAAGGTTTTGCCGGTCAGCGCTCACCGTAGGTGCCAGGGCAGCGGCGGCGGCAAAGATGCCCCTCAGCCCGGCCTCCGACTCGCCAAAGTATTCAGACACCACCTCTGGCCCGTTGATAACCAGGAAGCAGGCGCCCGCCAGCGAGGCAGTGGCGCATGCCAGCACCGTCTTCCCTGTGCCTGCGGCAGCAGCAAGAGGGTGGTGGTGGCAGCAGCAGCCGTGGGGGGCAATGATGTCACGTGATCCAGGTGTAGGAAGCGGGGCTACAGAAGGATGAAGGGCGGACAGCACAGAGAGAAGAGTCCACTGATCCAAAGCAAGCGAGGGGACGCAGCAGATTTGCAGCAGGAGACACGGACCGATGGGTTCCTGCCTGGCAAACTGCCCACCACCACCACCTCCGCTAACCTGGCGGCCCGTACAGCAAAACCCCACGGGGCGGCATGATGTTGTAACTTGCAAACAGGTGCGGAGCTTGCAAGGGTATCACCACTAGCTCCTTCAGCGCCTGCGCCTGCAAGGGGAGCGGTGCAGCAGCAACAGGTGGCAACTGGTCCAGCGAGATGGTGGATGAGGCAATGCCCTCCAACACAATGTACAACAGTGCCAGGGCAAATATGCCGTCAACTTGGCTCCCCGCCTGTGCAAGCACTATTATCCCTACACCCACCTGTCGTGTAGCGCCACCAAGCTGGTCAAATGTGATGTTTCTGCTGGCAATTCCAGTTGCTGCGGCACGGCTGGCAGCCAGGGGCCCTGCATCTTCCAGGGAACATCCCAATGCCTCGGATGCTGCCGCTGCTGCCGCTGCTACCAAGTCGCGCTGTTGCTGCTGGCCGGCTGCCGCTTCAGGGATGGCCTCGCTGCCCACCAGCACGCTAACCTTGGTAGCAGCAGTGATCAGCGGTGGCACTGGCGCGGGGACGCCTGTGCTCCCTGCTGCCTCCACAGCCGTCCCAACCGCCTCTGCCACCACATTTTCCACCACAAAAGCCACTTGTTGCCCAGAGACTGGCAGCACCACCAGGTTGCCTGACAGGAGGCGGCGGCCCACCAGCTGGCGCAGCAGGAGCGCTTCCACCATGTGACGTACACGGGAGGCGGGGTCTGGGGCAGGTGGGGAGCAGGGCGCAGAAAGATGGGCGCAGGAGGATGGCATAACTCACCGCAACCAGCAATCAGAGATGCAACGGCAACAAACACAGGCTTGGCGCACCTTCTAGTGACAGCGCCGACACCAGCGCTTCTGCCTTTGCCCGGCTCTGCAACCGACTTGCTGCTGCTGCTGCTCTGCTGATGATGACACTGTTGATGCTGGCATGGGGAGTCGCTGGCAGGGCTGATGAGGTTTTGCCGCTGCTCTGAGGCGTGGAAGCGCCAGCAATGCCTCGGGAAAGCGAGGGGCTTGCACAGCCAGACTGCTGTCTGCTACCGCCTGCGCTGTCTGTGCGCATGGATGTGCTGACGGGCGGAGTGGAGCTGCCACGCATGGCCGGACTGAACGCTACAGCAGGGGCAGTGCTGCTGCCGCGCATGGCGGGACTCCGGGCAGTGTGTGCGCCGTGACGTGTGCGCATCGCTGGGCTCTGCTCAGCCCCAGGGCTGGCCGCCTGCTGGCTCGCAGCTGGCTGCCCCTGGTCTGTTTGCGCACCGCTGCCTGGTGCCGCCTGCTCGTCTGCCGGCAACAGTGCGCTGAGGCCCTGTTGTCGCCACATGCGTAGATACACGTGGCTGCAATCCTGGGTGGAATAGCTGCTCGTGAGGCTGCCGCCGTTGGTTGCTCCAAAGGTGGCATCCAGCGCTGCCACGTAAACCAGCAGGGGGCTGCCGGCGCCGGGCCGTGCAAGCGCGTCACGCAGTGCGAAGGAGGGCAGCGCCGTGCCCTTTTGCAGGCTTTGCACCGGCCACAGCTCAGCCGCCACCACCAGGCTGCCCAGCTGTTGCGGCTGCTGCTCTGCCTGCACCTGAGGCCCACAGACCTCGCCCTCTTCCACTTCTGACTGGGTGTTGGCGACCCCAAACAAGTCGGCCAGCGGTACGGCAGAAGCGGCCGCACTGTCCGTCTTGCTGGCCACGCCCACCTGCACATGCAAGGCATCAAGGGCAGCAAGCGATCAAGCTCACAAATGTCAACGCCCTCTGCAAAGTAGCCGTGCTGCAGGGCAGCAGCTCACCAGTGCCGGCGTGCCCGCCGCCAGGCGCATCGCATACATGGCATCGGCTGGCAGCCACAGGCGCGCATCGGCGGCTGCAGGAGGCGCCGAGGCGCCTGCGGCCACCGTGAAGGTGGCCAGCGGCGGGCCTGCACAAAGGTCCGAGGAGCAAACTCGTGCTCGGCGACTGGGGCTGCTCTATACAATGCAGCGGTCCGATCTAGTGAAGCGCAATGCCACAGCAGCCTTACCGAGCTCCATCAACCTTGTTTAGGCGTGCTTGCGCAGCCCTTGTTTGCGTGTGTGCTGGACTTTTCCAACTGTTGAGCCCAGGTGAAGAAGAAGAAGATGTGACCAAACACGGGTGACTCAGGGGGAGAAACGGTGGCAGCGACTTTCCAGAGGAAGTCTGCCGCCACTCCCTCCCCACAGGAGGCTGTCAGGCTGGATCTGGAGGGTTCTGAGCTGTCGGCTGCGTCTGTGCATACAGCGATCGTCGCGATGTGCGGATCTGCACGTTGTAAGCGAGGGCACTGCGCACATGGCGGCGAACCGCTGTTGCCGCCTGGCGGGGCTCAACGCCGCACCGCTCGAGAGCAGCGCGCGCTGTGGAAGTGACCAGGCCCGAGTGGGACACGGCGACAGGGAAGCAGGTGACCTGCCATCCCTGTTGAACCAGGTAATGCATCCAAGAGCTGTGTTGCTCCAGCTTGTCAGCAACTGCCGCCGAAAGGCGGGTGTCGGCGGCATGCGTGACCTCCACGCAGACGAGCACACGCTCCTCAGGGGTGAGCTGGCTGAGTGAGATGGTGTGGGCGCGGTTGGGCTCCATAGCAGGGAGGAATATAATGTCCGGGGTGGTATGGCCCTGGTGTCGGGGGAAAAAGCCTGCCAGGTTGCAGCGGGGGCGGTCGCCCAACTCCCTGTGTGATTACAACAAGCGGTCCCCCAGGCCACCACCACCAATGGTGTCAACCAGCACCTTGACTGAGGCCCCTTGACCTTTGCACCTGAGGCCGTGAATAACTGGGTGGGCGCAGGCCCCAAAGCAGTGCGGGATCGTCTCCGGCGGTCTATCCTGGCACAGGCCACATGTGGGGTCGGGATGTTTGGTTGGGTACAGGCGGTGGGCGCGCGCCCGGGTGAAGAGCTGGCCCCACCGCAATTGCATTGCCAAGCTGACGTGGTGCCAGGGGAGCGTGGAGGTGATGCCGACCAGCGGCGCAGGGGAAGAGTCAAGTGTGTAAGGCCCCGGTGCCGACCATGCCTGCGGATCCCTGCCAGCCAACGCGGGCGTATCGAATGATGAGCCGGGCAGCTGAGCCAGGTCGGTGCGCTGGTCGTGCAGTCGCTTGCATGCCGCACTACGGGCCGTGTGGCGGGTCAACAAGGCTGCGGACAGGATCGGTTGTATCCACCTGGCAACCTGATGTTTGAGCTCATCAAAGTTCCACAGGTCGGGAGCGGCACCCTCATCACCGCCAGGTTTGGACACGGGGTAACGCAGCCAGGAGGCAGCAATGCCGGGGCGGGAAGCCGCCGCATCAGCATGTTGTGTTAGACTCGTATGGCCGCCCGGCAGGGCTCCCTGGAGCTCAACCGCAGCATCCTCCGTGTCGTCCGCATCCTGTGCCTCCGCAGCAATGCGGGCCGCTGTGTCTGCAAGTTCATTGCCAGCCACACCAACGTGTGCCCTAACTTTGTACAAAGAGGTGGTGCCCGCCCTGCTGAGCATGGCATTGACGATCCTGCGGAGCATGTGTTTGTGCTTGTGCACTCTGTGACGGGTGGGTGTGTGCAGGGTAGTCCGTAGCATGTGGATGAGGGTGAGGATGTCCGTCAAGATGGTGATGTCCTCATCAGCCGGCGCTGCTTGTATGGCTGCTAAAATAGCAGTCCCCTCTGCTTTGGGCACAGTGTTCAGTTGACCCTCGTGGCCGACCGGCATGAGTGCTAGCAGGCGGTTGCGACGAGCATGACGAGTAATGAAATTCAGGATCTCGCAGCAGCCGGCGTCACACACCCGTCGCTGACTGGGCGCCAGCGGACAAAATTTGCAGGCTATGAACGCGTCCAGCTCTGATTCATCCTCGCCACTGCTGCCGCCAGTGACCCCCTCCTCACCGTCGCTGGCACACTCCTCAGCACCCTCCACGACATCGCCGGCACACTCCTCGTCGTCGCCCTGCAACAAAGGCTGGGAGAGAAGGGCGGGTATGCGAGCCGGGCATGCTTCAGGGCACACCAACAAGGCAGCACCTCTTAAGGCATGTGAGAGTCAACTGCCGGGCAATGTGCGCACACCACCCACCTGCCAGCATCTGCGTCGCTTGCAGCAGCCACGGCAGTCGGTGTCCCTGTTGGCGCAGCCCTTGCCCGCCTTGGCAGCGGCCTCGTCCTTATAGGGGGCCAGGTCAACGGCCACCGTGATGACATACCCAGTTGTGAACAGGCCGTGTTCAACAGACGCTGCAATGTCGAGATCCGACAATTCCTGCAACACAATTGGCAACGAGCTAGCTAGTGTCACGGGGGGCCTCTGCTTGCCAATTGATATGGCCCATGCAACAGCCACAGGTGCAAGTACCTCCCACCATGTTCCCAGCACCAAGCTGCCAACCTTACCAGGTCCTCCGCCCAGTCGGGACTGCATAGTGCCCTGGAGCTGCAGGCAAGCCCGACGCAAGGAAACCCTCCACAACAGTCGTGGATTTTGACGATGGGGGCGCCGCGGGTGGTGTGACCCAACACCAAGCCACAATCGACGGGTGTGAAAATTGGAAGGTGGAAAATGACACGCCAAGGGTGGATGGCGTCAAAATGGCGGGTGGGGACGTTATCGGGGTCGGCAAGCAGGACCTTCAGCCCGTGGATGTAGAAACCTGGGAAACCGGTCTACATCCAGCGTGGTGACAAAAGAACAGGGTCAACACCGTGACGGCACCATGTGTGACTGCTCCCCGACCTCTGGTTCTCGGCCTACCACGCGGCGAAATGGTGGAATGGATAAATTCAGTCTGCTGGCGGGCCCGCTCACTAGGAGACCGCCTTCTGGATCATGAAGCTCGTCCCAAAGCGCATTGGCGGCGGCGCCGGTCGGTGCCTGCGCCGGGGCCGGAGTATAGCTAGAGAGGGCTCTTGCCGCCTGTCAAGCCAGGCGTGCAACCCAGCCAGCGGCTCCGTGGCCTCATTCAAAGCCACCCACCTTAAAGACGGCAGCCCGCACAGTCGCATCGCCAAGGTCCAGCTCCAGCCGCTTGCGGTCCCTCTTCAGGCCGTCGCCATCAGAAAACTGCTCTCCGTGAGGGCGCACGTGCTGGCACGCCTGCAGCAGCATATGCGCTGCCTCGGTCGCGCATGCCGGCATGAAGGTTGGCAATGCCCCCCGAACTGCGTATTTAGGAAGATGTGGTGGGGGAGGTGAGCACAGGCGGGCACTTGGGAGGGTTGGGTGGGAGGGGCAGCCGGCATGGCAGGGCGACGAGGCCGAAGGGGCGGTGAACTCCCACGCGGGGCCGGCAGCTAGGGCCCCATAGGCAGATGGTCGCCCGGCCAGCCAGCCAGTGGGAAGCGCATCCCACCTGGTAGTATGTGTCCCGCAAGGGTAACTTGCAGTGCCGCTTCTGCGGCAGCAACCTCCACCAGGACCCGTGCACAACACTCAGCCTCGGCCTGTGCCGCCCCTTCACTACCCCGCAAAGCGTTGTCCTCGGGGTTGGGGTCGGGTGGCGACTGGCTGGGGCCGACGATGTTGGCGGCAGAAGTTGGGGTGGGCGTGGTAGGCGATGGTGACGAGGGTGGCGAGCTGGTGAGTGCTTGGGGGGCGGGGCCGTTCTCCAGCCGCTCATCACTCTTCTGGCCAGGCGCGTCGGCGTTGTTGGGGCCTACTGCACCGGGCTGCAGACACGGGAGGGGGCGATGTAGAAGGTTGGATGGTGTTGGGTCGAGGAACGAAGGGGAATGTGTGTTTGTGAGGGGTGGGCGGCCGTGGGAGGAACAGGTGAGTGGGGACCGCCGCCGCCGCCCGCCATGATGGCCTGCAACAACAGCCTGCCTCTCGCTGTTGCAGCCGAGCATACTGCAGGGCAGTGCTCGCAGGAGCAGCCGCACGGCTGGCAGCAGGGCCTGCACATGCAGTGCTGCTGCTCCTGCGAGCACTGCCTGCAGCATGCTGTACTGCACTGCCACGGGACGCCGCGTTGGTTGTTAGGGGCTGCACCCGTGGCTGGCATTGGGCTGCCTCCACCCTACCCTGATTCCAGCTGCGCGGCCCTGGCTTGCTGGCCGAGGCTGCCACATGTTGCTGCGCCAAGCCACCCACCTGGTCGGCAGGCGGCGGCGGCAACGGCGAAGCGGGCGCTCTCCAAGCCCCAGCTCCCTGGCATATGTAACGGCGGCGGGGGCGGTACTCTGCCAGCTGCAGGCGCAAGGCAACAAACTTGATCAGCAGACAGCGAGGTGGAGACGGGCCAGCAAGCGGGGAGGATGCAGGCCAGGGCGCGGCCCCACGAGAAGTGGCAGAGGGCGGTGGGTCGGCCGCAGTAACACGGCACGCACCGCCTCCGGCAGCGCGGCGGTGGCCTCTGCCCAGAATGCAGCCGGTGGGGTGAATAAAACCGTGTAGGGCTCCGCCTCGTGGCCCAGGCTGATGGGCACTGGCACCGGCCCATGGCTGCGCTGTTGGATGGGGACGGGCTGCTGCTGCTGCTGCACGTGGATGCCCTCAACATCGAGAGAGGCTGCCACAAACAGAGAGGCTGCCACGGCAGTCAGAAGAATGCCCCAAGGGCGTGACATGGCGAATTTCCGACCTAGGGTTACAAACGGAAGGCTGGCCTTCTCTTCTTAGCATCCAATAGCTGGGCGGATTGTGCTAGGTGGATCGTCGGTGCCGTCCGAGAATGCCGCCTTCGGACGGCTTCCCCACGGGGGGTCTTGGCCTGTGGGCCGAATCAGTGGGGGCATGCCCAGACCGGCCTGGCGGCTCGTTGCACCTCATTTGGGCCCGCCAACCACGGCAGCAATTGCAAGGCTCGCCATGGCTTATGGCGGCCGACCTGCTAGGGTCGACGGGCCTAGCAGCTCGCCGAAGGTGGGAGAGGCTGTAGGTGGAGGGCTGCGGCAGCGGGGAGGCCGGCTCATGTCAAGCCGTGATCACTGATGTGCTGCTGTTTTGTGCCCAGGACAAGGAGCGCCAGCGCCTGACCCCCGCACAGAGGAAGGAGAAGAAGGCGAGAGCAAATGTGAGAACATGGTTGCAGCAGGCTGGGGCCGCTTGCCTCTGTCGCCGTGCGCTGCACCACACACGAGCACATCTCGCTCGCCGATTCTCTGGGACTGCCGCCGCCGCTTCTGATGCAGAAGAGGCACGGGCAGAGACTGCGCAAACAGTTCACGTCACCGTACATCTTCACGGCCAACATTGTGGATGGCGCGGTTGTTGTGCCCAAGCCGCTGGTGCGTGTTGGCGTGTGGGTCGCGGGGTCGGCAGGCAGACTGATTTGAGAGGCGGTACAGCACGGAAATTAGTGCAGCTGTTGCGTTCAAACGCTGTACCATGCGCTTCGCAGCCGTCCCGCAGGCCCGAGCTGCTCAAGCTGGCCAAGGAAATCAACTTTTGCCCGTACACCAGGGAGGACATAGCGGCGATGTTTCGGGGGAACTACAAGGATACGTACAACCTCCACCACGCAGGTGGGTGGACGGGCCGGCGGCTGGTGTGGAGAAAGGGCTCCCAAGGTGCGGGGCGCGGGCAGGGCCAAGGGCGCGGGGCCGAGCTGGCGGCCTGTTGGCGGCCTGCTGCGGGTCGCCTCCCCGCTCGCCTTGCCGGTGCAGGCCCGCCACGCACACTCCCCGCCCCCACCGCCGCTGTGCGCACCCCTGCAGTGGAAGCCATGCGGATTGTTGATGAGCACGGCAAGAGCGGCTACGACTACGCAGGTGGGCAAGCCCGGCGGGTGGCTGGCGGTCGGGGCCAAGGGCGCGGGGCCGAGCTGGCGGCCGGCTGCGGCTCGCCTCCCCGCTCGCCTTGCCGGTGCAGCCCTTCCGCCCACACACACACACACCCGCGCCCCGCCGCTGGCGCACCCCTGCAGCGGAAGCCAGGGTGGCCACCATGCGGGAGGTTGATGAGCACGACAAGAGCGGCTACGACTACGCAGGTGGGCAAGCCCGGCGGGTGGCTGGCGGTCGGGGCCAAGGGCGCGGGGGCCGGGCTGGCGGCCTGCTGCGGCTCGCCTCCCCGCTCGCCTTGCCGGTGCAGCCCTTCCGCCCACACACCCCCGCCCTATGCGCACCCCACCCCACACACACACCCCGCCCCCCGCCGCTGTGTGCACCCCTGCAGTGGAAGCCATGCGGATTGTTGATGAGCACGGCAAGACCGGCTACCAGCGCAGAGGTGGGTGGGCCTGGCGGGTGGCTGGCGGCGGCTGGATGTTTGGCATTGACGCTATGTGGGGAAGGGGCGCAAGGTGTGAGGCCAGGATGTGCCTACTAGCCAGCAGCCCTTCCCTTGCTCACTTTGCTTGCCACCCGCCCGCGCCCACGGCTTCCACCCCCCACCCACTCCCCCCGCCCCTTCCTTCTCCGCCAGTTGAGACCAAGCGGCGGAGCAAAGAGGGGCGGGCTGCTGTTGCAGAAGCCCTAGCAGCAGGAGCAGCAGCGCTGGCAGCACCCGCGGGGCCGGTTCTGTCTTCGGCACCCGCGCTGGCAGCTTTCGCAGCAGCATACTTCCCATCGTAGAGCGACAGAGACCAGCACACCCAACTGTGCACCCCCAACTCACATTATGCCTTGGAACCTTGGATGCGTGGAATCAATTAATTTTTGTCTCACTTTCTTAAAAGGGAGACATTGGCATAGGAATGGAAGCCGACTTTCCAATTGCCGAATACATCTTGGCAGTACGTGCGGGCCTGGATCGCCCACGAGTTCTGCTTCAGCGCACACTTGCAGAAGTGTGGATGAATGACTACAATGAGGTGCTGCTTCGACTCTGGCGTGCAAACATGGATATTCAGTATGTGCTGAATGCCCATGCGGCTGCCCAATACATTGCAAACTACACCAGCGAAATGCAATGAAACATTTCGCTTCGGCAAAAAAAGTTCAATGGAGACAGTTCACTGGAGACATAGCACATGAGTGGAGGGTTGCTGCACAACACTGCAGCATAGGCGCTGGGCCCCGCTTCAGGGCATCACCGGCAGCGACGCAAACGCAGCATCCAGCTTGGCGCTGGGCAGCGGGATGTCTTCCAGCGCGCCGTGAATGAATTTGTCGTATGCTGGCAAATCCAGCAGCCCATGGCCACAGAGCGCGGTGAGAATGACCTTGCCTTCGCCTGTCTCTCTGCAGTCACGTGGTTGCGGAAGCAGCACAGGCAGCAAATGGATCAGAACGGTCAGCTGGCAGCTTCTGCACTCTGGCGCACAGCAGGCAGAGGCAGGTAGGAGCAAAGACAGCAACTGCAGCACAGCATGGCGTGCAGGCTGTGGCACTGCGCCCACCTGCACTTGAGCGCCTCCTTTATGGCCTCCGCAAGGGCGTGGGTTGGTTCGGGCGCGGGCACGATGCCCTCCGTCTGACTGAACTGCAGCGCGGCCTTGAAGCAGTCGACCTGGGGGACAGCCACCGCCTCGATCAGCCCCAACTCCTTCACGTGCGAGATGAGGGGCGACATGCCATGGTAGCGCAGCCCGCCAGCGTGGATGGGATCCGGGATGAACTGTGCGCCTGCAGCGGACACCAAGAGGCGAGGGATGACATCGGTCACAGCTTGCGTGGAAGGGGCAGCAGAGGGCTCGGCTCTTGAGACAGGCCCCACCTGCCGATGCCAGCATGAGGCGACCGCCAAGGCAGGGCGCCCGCAACTCGCAGCCTCCACCCCGGCTCCTGCGGATGCACCATCGCTGCACCTTCCTCCAGCTCCAAGAAACGCCCATCTGCCACGCTCACCCAGGGTGTGCATCTTGAGCAGCGGCGTGAGGCCGGCGGTGTCACCAAAGTCGTAGGCATAGACTCCGCGCGTCAGCGAGGGACAGGCCTCTGGCTCCACGGCGCGAATGATAGGGTTCATGTTCCCTGCCATTTTCTCCCGCAGCAGCGGAAAAGCAAGGCCTCCAAAGTTGCTGCCGCCGCCCGTACAGCCAATCACGAGGTCGGGCGTCTCGCCGACCATCGCCAGCTGCTGCAGCGCCTCCTCGCCTATCACGGTCTGGTGCAACAACACGTGTGACAATACACTCCCCAGGGCATACTTTGCAGTAGGATCACTCGCGGCCACCTCGACCGCCTCGCTGCGGGGCAAGCACAGGGCCAGCGGTAGGTGGCATATACAGTGCAGCTCGTTGGCCACACTGCACTGTGTCAGGCACAGCCATCCATCATTGCCCGCACCTGATGGCAATGCCCAGCGACCCTGGGGTGTTGGGGTCCTTGGCCAGGATGTCCCGGCCCGCCTGGGTAACGGTGGAGGGGCTCGGGTGCACGGTGCCACCCCATAACTCCATAAGCATGCGCCTGTGGGGCAATGGTGGAGGGGTTAGGGTGCACATTTCTGCCCCATACCTCCATCGGCAGCCACATTCAGGCAAGGAACCAGCTTCCTGCACGCACCTGTAGGGCTTGGAGTCGTAGCTTGCGCGCACCTGCAAAGGATGGGGGAGAGAGGCACATTCAGGCAAGGCCAGCGGCTGCGAGGCAAGCAGCGCTTGCTTGCCGCTGCCGCTGCCAGCCCTACTCGACAACTCCCCCGCACGCACCTGGAAGATCTCGCACTGCAGGCAAGCACGCATAAGTTTGTTTGCGCAGTGTCTATTTGCGATATGGTGTGGCATGAGGAATCCAGCAGCCACCCTCCCAGCATGCAGTGCAAGCAACCACCCCGCTTGCCTCCATGTCAAAGAGTTTGCAGGCGAACGCCAGCGAGGCGCCCCACTGCCCCGCCCCCGTCTCCGTGGTCAGCTTCTTCACGCCGGCCTGCGCATTGTACCAGGCCTGCGGCACCGCGGTGTTGGGCTTGTGGCTGCCGACCGGGCTGACGCCCTCATACTTGTAGTAGATGCGAGCCGGGGTGTCGAGCAGCTTCTCCAGCCGCCGTGCACGGTACAGCGGCGTGGGACTGCAGGCGCAGGGCAGTTGAGAAAAAGGTGGGAGCAGGCGGCGCCCCAGTGGTCTACTGCTTCAATGTGGATGCTGCTTACCGCCACAGTTTATACACTTCCAGCACCTCCTTCGGGATTGCAATGTACTTCTCCAACGACATCTCCTGTTCGATCAGGCTCCGCTGCAAGGAATTGTGGCAAACAATGTGATTCGGTGCTTGTGCACCTCGCACATGTGCTGCTAGCGCATGTTGTGGTAGGGTGTTGTCCGCTGTGCTGACGGGCATACCGGGAAGATCGACTCAAGATCTTCCGCGACGAGCGGCAGCAGCGTGGCGGGGTTGAGCGGGGGCGGCGGGGGCATGGGCAGGTCGGGGACCAGATTGTACCACCGTGTTGGCATCTTGTCCTCATCTGCAGGATTATAAAAAGGGACCTTTCATCCAGCGTGCAGCAGATCGGGCACCAAGGATCTGCTGCACTCACCCAAAATAATTTTCGTGCGATGCTGATAGTTATTGGTGGCGGCGGTCACGACCAACCGGTGGTGGCGGTCACTACCCGGCCGGGCGGCAAGCGGCGCCTGCAAACCACAGCCAACCCAAACCCCAACTATGCAGGCATGAGCTGCAACGTGCCCTACGCTCCCAGCAGCGGCTCTGGCGGGCCGAGGCTCTCAGAAACCTAGGCCCTCCGAGACCACGCCACCAGAGTGCTCGGGTTCCAGAATGTATCTTCGCCATCGGCCGTTGAACCGTGTCAGGAGCGCACCTTGGTGCCGCGAGCAGCCAGGTTTGGGAGACTGTGTTTTGATGACAGAAGCATGCTGGTGGAGGCACTCAACCCTAACGAAGCTCAGCTGCCTCTTCAGTAGTTGTAATTGATGCTGGATAGGGGCCTATCGAGGGACAGTATGAGCTGCTGCCCTTGCTGCTACGGCTCCCACCGCGGTGGCCACCATGGCACCGTCACGCCGGCGCCCTGGATCACCTAGCCTGGTGATCCACCACCTCATCACCCCTTGCCGCTGCCGGGCTCTGTCAGGGGGCGAGTATTGCTGCATCAGCAATGCTCATGCGCGTTGCAAAATAAAATAAACAAAGTACCGAGGGCCGCCTCTTGTTCAGCAGGTGCATCAAGCCACCAGATGTTCACCGGCCGGCTGCCTTGGCAAAGCTGAGGGGCTTGCCAGGCGGCGCATCCAAGTCCATGCCCTCTGCCTGCCATGAACCCTGCTGCTGCTTGTCGTGCTGCTGCTTGTCGTGCTGCTGCCGAGCCTGCTTCTCCTGCTGCCGCAACGCTGTAACCTCCTCTGCGCTGCGCACCCGCATGGTGAGCGTGCCGCGGTAGGCCCTACGCGCCACCGAGCGCTGCACCACCGCCGCTGGCGCGCTGGTCACCGCTGCCAGCGCCTGCTGCTGTGTTAGACCAAACAGGGTGGCCAAGTTGGCCACATCTAAAGGCCCCCGCAGCTCCGTGTAGCTGCGTGCACCGCTGCTGACCACAATGCCGCGCCCCCGCGTCTCTCGGCACAGCGCCAGCGCATTGGCAAACAGTTGCCGCCGCAGGCCCACCTCGCGAAGTGCCGGTGCAAAGCAGATCTGCACGAGGGAACAGGGAGAGGCGGCTTCAGGGCTGTAGCAGCAGCAAGGCCAACTGGCTCGCTCGGCATCTCTTGTTCAGCTTCCCTCTCAAACCAACCCAAACGATCAAGCAGAACAAATCCCCAGCCAACACTTCTCTGCGCTATCCTCGCTGTGCACCGCACCTCAAAATGCACGCCGCGGGCCAGGGCCGCCCTGATGAATGATGGCTTAAAACGGTAGGGCAGGCGGCGGGAGAGGTCCAGCGCAATCAGGTCCACTTCTAGCGAGGCGCAGGCCAGCTGGAACAGGCGCTCGCTGCTGGGCTGCACAGCCACCAGGTCATAGCCACGGGCCAGCGCGCTGCTGCAGGCCGACTGCCCGGGGGGGGGGGGGGGGGTAGTGCAGGGCAGGTGGGCATACGGCTTGCTCAGTCAGAGCATTTGATCGTCTGGTGGAGGCCAGTGCAGCACAACGCCAATCACGGCACGATCAAATGCGTAATCATGGCGCAAACCACATAAGTGAGAGGGCAGCAGCACCATGCCTGTGCAGCCGCGGCATCGTCGGCGGGGATGTTGATGCGCGTGAGCTGGCGCACGGAGTAGGGGTCGCCGTGGCGCCGCCCACCGCGCTGCTCCGCTGCTGCCAGCGCCTCGCGCACGCCCTTTGCCGCCGACAGCAGCGCCTGCAACTCCACTGGCCTGATGGAGCAGCGGTCTGCCTGCTCGCTCAGCTTGGCGGCCGCCTGGTGCACTACGCCTACCGCGTCCCAACCCAGCTTGATGGCCTGTGACACGCGCTCGCGCTGTGTCTGCGGCTCCAGCAGCGTGTGCGACACCGCCAGGTCGTAGTATGGAAGTGACATGGGCAGGACGGGGCGCGGCGGTAGGTGTCCAAGGTGTTGGGTCAAGCAGGGGACCCAGAGCCTGCAGGCAGGAACGAAAGTTTTGCCCTCGGTAGGGTTCAGGGTGGCGGTGACGGCGGCGGCGGCGGCGGCGGCAGTCTGCAGGTGCAGCGCCCGCAGCCCTGTGTCTGCACACATTTCGTCTCTACCGCGAGCTCAGCCAATCAAGGGAGTCAGCCTCACGGGAGTAGCCAGCCAAGGCACACAAGCAAAATAGGCAACTCGCCTGAAGCCAGGCTGCGGTGCCACAGCCGCTGCTGGAATGGTAAACACTGTGCTAGTGCAGCGAGTGAAGCGCCAGCATGCAGAATTTCGCCAACTCAGCGCTCACCGCCCAGCAGGGCCCTGCACCGAAACAACCCTGGGCGCACCTTCAATCATGCTGGACAACCATGCTGGATCGAGGAGCGTGGCCAGGAACTGCCACCAACGCCCTGCAGCAGCCGCGACTTACAATATGGCACCAGCAGCAGCCCCGCTCCTCACGAGTTATTTCAAGCCGCAAGGCAGTGTCCCAAGCATCCGGCCGACTGAGGCTGCAGCAGCACAGGCGGATGGTGCAGCCCCTTGCAGCCTCCGCCGCGCCTCCCGCCGGTGATACTGGCCCAAGGGGGCAGGGTGGTGCTCTGGATGAAGCCGTCAGTGCTTTGCGGTCGCGCCTGGAGCCTGCGGTTCTGGCGGAGCTGCAGGAGCAGCAGCAGCAGCAGGCCGCTGCCTATCGCCGATCGTCGGTCCGCCGCCTCGAGGCGGATGGCCTCGTCCTGCAAAACCTGCTGGCGGCGCCGACAGGCAGGCGAGTGTGGGCACCCACTTGGCCCGCTATCAACTGTGCCAAATGCATGATGGCATCACCTTGCCGTGCCTGCTCATTCACTGTGCGTGCAGGGAGCTGTCTGACTTCATCTGGTGTCTCACTCTTCGCAATCGGCAGCGGCTACCATATCATCGATTCAAGCGCGGTGACACTGTGCTCCTGGCCCCATCTCGCCCCAAGCGCGCGAACGCAGCCAGCAGCCAGCGAGCCAGCAGCGGCAGCAGCACTATTGATGTCAACAGCTACAGCGATGGCAGTGACGTCACCAGCGGGCCGCAGGTGCTGGATGCGACCCTAGAGGGCACGGTGCAGGCAGTGGGCCAGGACGAGGTGCGGGTCGCGGTGGCCAAGCCGGTGGCGGAGACGATGGGGGCAGCTCCCGCAGGTGCGCTCTGCTCATGCGCCACCTCACCCTCAAACAGTCGTTGGACTTAATGCTCTATGCATCCGCGCAACATCTGCTGCCTGTTTCTCCACGCCCGCACTGACGTCCACGCCCGCACTGACGTCCATGGGCTCGCCTGCGCTTGCAGGCACGCGGTGGCGGCTGGACCAGGGCGTTAGTGCCACCACTGCGCAGCGCCAGCTGGCCGCCTTGTCCCGCCTGGGCATGCTGCACGACTCCAGGTGCCGGGGCGAGGCCGCGGTGCGGGCCATACTGCTGGGCTCTCCGCAGGCTGAGCGCTTGGCTGCGCGTCCCACGACCTGGGCTGAAAGCAGCGAGTGGCGGTCGGCCGCCGCGGAGCAGCTCCGCCGGCAGCAGCAGCAGCAGCTGAACGAGTCACAGGTCAGGGCGGTGGCGGCTTCGCTTACCCGAACCTTCACCTTGTGGCAGGGCCCCCCCGGCACTGGCAAGACGCGAACGCTGCTGGCATTTGTGGAGGTCATGGTCCGCGCAGTGGAGGGGTCGGTGGTGCGGCGGCATGCGCAGGGCGCCATCCTGGCGGTTGCCGACACAAACGCAGCTGCTGACAACTTGCTGGACGGGCTGCTGGCGCGGGGGATTAGGGCGGTGAGGTCTGCCAGGCTTGCTTGCCAGTTGGAGGGGGTTACCCAGACACTAGCCGTTGCGGTGCTGCATCCACCGGGTCCTGCTACGCCTCTGGCTGCGCCCCGCAGGTGCGGGTGGGGCAACCAGCCAAGGTGCGACCTGAGCTGCGCCACGCCTGCCTGGAAGCGCTGGTGCAAAGCACTCCAAGTGGGCAGCGCGCGGCGAGGCTGCGGGCAGGCGCAGACGTTTTCCTGCAGCAGGTGCAGCAGGCGCGGCGGGCACTCCAGGAGCA
>NW_005435050.1:129789-181777 GCF_000147415.1 Chlorella variabilis | reverse complement strand
GATAAATTTCCCCCCCTTTTCCCCCCCCCCCCCCCCCCCCCCGCCTCAGGTGGTTGTGGCCACCTGCAATGGCGCTGGGGATGCCAGGCTGGAGGCGCAGTGCTTCCGCATCGTTGTGCTGGACGAGTGTGCGCAGGCCACTGAGCCATCGAGCCTGGTGCCACTAGTGAAGGGCGCCCAGTGCGTGGTGATGGCAGGAGATCAGAGACAGCTGCCGCCAACCGTTGTTTCTGAGCGTGCTAAAGAGTGAGTGGTGGCTCTAACCGAGGCATGCAGCTCGGCAGAGATCTGGCTGGCTGCTGCTGTGTTGAGGCTGGGGTCACCTGGGGTCACCTCGTGAGATCACCAGGTGATCACCTGGTTCATTACCCCCAAAACTTACCCAGAACTGACGTGCACGCAGGATGTACCACCTTGACGTGCCTTTGTTCACTCGCTTGCTCGAGGGCGGGGTGTCCAGCCGGCTGCTGGAGGTGCAGTACAGGATGCACCCCGCAATTTCGGAGTTCCCTTCACGTCACTTCTATTCTGGCCGCGTGCAGTCAGGCGTAACGCAGCAGGACAGGCCGCCCGTGAGGGTGAGGGGCAGTCAGTGCTACATCCTGGATGGCTGACCAGCGTCGCTGGTTCTGCAGGGTATGCCTTCTCACCCCCGCCCCGCACTTCTCAACCCTCAACCACCTGCCTCTCACCCTATCCCCTTCTCATGCAGGGCGTGCCGTGGACCAATCCTGCGTGCCCAGTGCTCTTCATCAACATAGCAGAGGGCAGCGAGCAGCAAGCTTTGGCTGGCAACAACCGGCGAGGCGGCAGTGGCGACAGCAGCGGCGCTTCCTACAGCAACTCTGAGGAGGCAGAAGTGGCCATGAAAGCACTGCAGCGAGTGTTGCAGGAGGATGACAGTGTGCAATCCATTGTCCTGCTGTCGCCATACAAGTGAGTGCCCCACCGGCCCCTGCCTGGCCAGCTGCCTGGCCAGCTGCCATCCTGGCGAGAGAGGAGAGAGAGGCACCCCAGCTCATAGCCTGCCCCCTTGCGTTGTTTCCACTTTCATAGCCCTGGCCGCCTCCCCACGTGCCTTTACTTGCAGCGGCCAGGTGCGGCTGCTTACTTCACTGCTGAGCCGGGCAGAGCTGCCAGAGGGGGCAGCCGATCGCTGCCAGATCACCGTATCGACGGTGGATGGCTACCAAGGCCGGGAATCCGACGTGGTTATATTCTCAACAGTTCGCAGCAATCCAGCTGGCAGGGTGGGGTTCCTCTCGGATGAGCGGCGCCTTAATGTGGCCATCACGCGGGCGCGGCGCGGTCTCATAGTATTGGGCAACCAAGCCACTCTGCAGCACGACCCGAATTGGGGCGCCTGGATGCAATGGGTGGCAGAGCAGCGGCGCCTACGCCCAGCAGCCTCGACCATTGCACCTGAGATGCATCAGTGCTTTCAGCTACCTTCGTGACTGATCTCCACCATGCCTTCATTCATCAGCACTGTGATATTGACTTTTAATTGTTTTGCAACCAATTTGTTTGGAATAATTGTGAGCGCTCATTTGCTGGTTGCACTTAGCTTTTATTGTTCATGTTGTTGCTGCCGGCTACCTGCTCTGCAAGAATTCTATCAAGTGTTGCACGCTGCCAGACAGGATGGTATTTTGCGTTTCTGCCTGCCGCAGCGTCTCTGCAGGCCAGTGTAGGGTCAGGGTCATCATGCGATTTGGAGATGCATTTCCAGCAAGCAGTCACGGCCCAGCTACCTACGGCTGCCCACCAGAACCAGCCTTGCACCGGTCCTCACCTTCGTGCATGGTGGATAAGTACACCAGCCGGCAACGGCCCATATGCACCTTGGCACTCTTCACGGCATGCTTCACCACCGGCGGTGGGTCTCCTGCACAACAACAAGAGACCTTGGTCACCAAGGAGGCGTTTCGCTCGCTGATGCTGTCAGGGTGGATCTGCCAAACGCCAAATGCAGGCGCCTGCACCCACTGCCACCTGAGTCTGCTGTGCTCACCCAGCACTGGCCTGCATCATCCCCACCCACAACCTTCCTTACCCGGGTTGCTGCTGAAGCTCAGTTCTTCATTTGTCAGTGGCCGAGCGATGCGGCTTTGCTGCTGCTGCCAGTGCTGCCATATCTGCCAGTTTTCGGCCGCTGGCGTACGTCCCGCTTCTGCTGCTCCCTTGAGCACAGCAAGGTCAGCGGGCGTCGCCACAACGTGCCAGAGGCAGCGAGGCACCGTGGATGCCGCCGCCAACCGCTGCACCTCCGAGAGTACCTGCAGCAGCCACCAGCCGCTATCAATGTCACAGGCTGGCACCGCGCCAACATAGCAAAGAGGCTCGGCTCGCCAATACAGCAACCAGCAGCATTGCTTCGCGCACCTGTGTTAGCTGCGCCGGCTCCATCTGCTGCAAGGTGGGTGCGTCCAGCACCACCAGGATCCCAGCCGGAAACGCCACCGTGTGGGATAGTTGTGGCACCAGCCACTCTGAGCCTTGTAGCGGCCGCCGCCGACTGCAAGGAAAAGGCAACAATGGCAGGAATGTGGGTTGGCACATTAACGCTTGGCAAGCCGGATTGCCTAGCTGTCCCTGCCAGCCGCTGCACAAGCCCCACCCTCTAGTCCCACTCACACGCCCCACCACCACGCATTCTCATACAGGAACTCACTGAATCATTTCACGTAGCACCAGGAAGCTGCTGTCGTGGAATGCGTGCACAGACGAGCTGGCCAGCAGGTGCGCCAGGCCCAGCGGCAGCACGTCTGAGCAGCGCTCCAAGCCAGGAACTCGTATCAGGGTTGGATGCAGCATTAAGACATCGGCCACTGTCACCTGCAGGTCATGTGGTCAACAAAGCTACAGCGTTGACCGTTCGTGAAAGAGCCTCTCGAAAAAGATCGGCTGCTGCATCTGTTTAGGCAGGCCAATCCCGGCGCCCAACAACTGAACATTAGCAGCAGCGCCAGCAGCAGCAGATTGAGCACACTTGGTTGGTGTAGGTGCTGGCTCCCAGCCCACGCAATTCCTCCAGAATCTTTGCAGTCATCTGCAGGCCAGCTCAAGTGCGGGCAGGGGGTCAACCAGGCACACAGTCACACGGGTTGCCAGGTCCCTCCCCGTGCGACTTCTCACATGGGCAGGGGTTTCAATCACACCGCCGCTCTTTACCACACCCCTCAAAGGCACCCGCATGCCCACAAACCTCATGGTGCTTGGTAAAGCCCACCAGCGCCACGCGCAGCCCCTCCAGCGGCTTTGGGGCGCCTGTGTCATCCACGAAGGTGCGGATGGAGGGCAGGCGGGCTGGCCGAGAAACCTGCACAGCCCGCCGGCGCGGCGTGGCATAGTGCGCTCCCAGCCCCAGCTCCAGCGCCGCAGCGCTTTCTGCGCCCGGCTTGTCATCTTGCCCCGCGTCTGCCCATGCCAGGGGCAGCCGCCTGGCATCCTGCCCTGCCGCTGCTGCCGGCCCGCTTGCCGCCGTCGTTGGCACCAGGGCGGCTGCTGAGGTGCGGTGCAGAATGCCGCGGCCCGGCGCGCGTGCAGCGGCGGCATCTGGGCGCTCCAAAGGGATGGGTACTGCCAGCAAGCCAAACAGCGTCATGCTGGCTGGGTCCAGCAGGTTCGGCACCAGGAACAGCTCAAGGCCCTCTTGCGTGGCGGCGCCACCATCGCCCTCCCTGCCACCACCACCAGCAGCCACAGCGGGGATGGGGATGTGGATGGCCTGCCGGTCCCGCCGCAGCATCTCCCACAGCGCCATCCACTGCTGGGCCATGGCCTCCTGCTGGGAGGGCGGGGCCTGGCCCAGCACCAGCAGCATGCTGGCCTGCTGCCAAGCCCGATCCTGGTGGATGCCTGCACCCATGGCATGCGGCACACGCGTGGCCAGGCGGCTCAGCCACTTGCATCACGATGGCACGCTGCAGCTGCCTGCGATGTCTGGCTGTCTGGCTGGGCTAAAAGCCTTGGTGCTCCACACAATGACACGGGCTCGACATAGAGCCAAGCCATCAGCCATGCCTTCAACCCACCGAGCTCATCCATCCACATGAGGCATGCGGGGGGCTGCCGCCCCGCGCTCGTGGCCGCCGCCAGAGGCTCAAGCCGTTGCGCTGCCGCGCCGCTATGCAGATTGCCTGGGATGCCGTAGCACAGCAGGCTTGCCGCAAAGCTGCCCCTCTGCAGGCACAGGACGCAGTTGGCTGAAGGGGACCAAACGCGATGGGGAAAGGCAGGCGCACCTGCCGCGCCGCTCAGCGCTGCCACCAGGACAGGGAACTTGAACAGGGCAGCCAGCCAACTGTGGGCAAAGTACTTGCTGCTGGCTGTCTGCCCGGCTGGCGGCCCAGGTACAGGCAGGCAGCCTGGTGCTGCTGCGTGCACCCCACCTGGTGCGCCAGCGGCAGCTGCAGCGGGAACACCCCTTTCAGGCCCGCAAGCGTGCAGCACTTCAGGGAGTGCCGCTCATGCAGCAGCCGGATCGCCTCGTCGCTCTCGGTGATGATGCTTGAGAGGCGGCGGCTGGTGCCATCCACCACGCGCCCCATCTCCTGGGCTCGCCGCTTGGCAGCCTCCTCGTCCCCCTTCAAGCTCTCAAACAGCATCGTCAGTGTGTCGGTCCGGGCCACAGGCGTGCCGCCGACCGATGCTGGCGGCCTCTGTTGCCGCACCAGCTGCTGCCGAGCGGGGAGACTGGCGCGAGCAGGCACCACTGCCCCGCCGCCTGCCCCTACAAGCCTGCCGCTGCCGGCAGTAGGGCGGCCTGCCGCTGCTGCTGCCACCACTGTGCCGACGGGAGTCGCAGGACGGCCTAGTGGCGGCCCATACCCGGCTGCACGCCCGCCGCCAGCCGCTGGCTGCTGCTGACGCTGCTGCTGCTGTGCATTCTGTTGCTGTCGGCGCCGCTGCTCAGCCTCCTCCTGCCGCCGCTGCTTCCTGTCCTGGCGCTCCTTCCGGCGCACTTCGGCGGCAGCGACGCGCTTGGCGGCGCGCTGCGCTGCCTGCCGCTTTTCGCGTGTTGCCACCTCTGCCAGCACCTGGCTGCACTCGGAGCAGTACCATGCATCTGCCCATGGCTCTGCCCGCAGCGGGATGCAGCAATAAAGGTGAATGCCGCCCAGGCAGCCGCGGGCGGCGTTTTCGCACAGGACCAGCCGTGTCGCGCCGCCCGTGTCGCCACACACCTGCGCCGTGGCAGCAACAGACAACAGGGTAAATTGAAGGGACGGGTGAGGCGGGGTGCACGCCGATGGCAGCATCACCGTGGGTGATGCAGGGACTGGCGGGAAAGGACCGGCGGAAGGCGCGGAAGGGGCGGCATGACGCACTTGGCAGGCCGCGTCTGTGACCACCCCCTGCGCCCCATCCATCGTTTCAGGACTCCATCATCAATCCTAATCGAGCTCGAGCTGCTGCGGTCCTCTCGAGCCACCGCCGACAGCACTGGGGCACACAGCGGGTGCAAAGCCGATAGTTCCCACTCCTCAAGAAGAGGCAGGCGACCGGTGACAAGCAGCCGGCTGCAGCCTGCAGTCCTTCAATTTTTCTAATCGGTTGCCAGCGGGCACTGTAGTTTTGCCTCCAATGACCCACTTGATCGGGGAAGCGATCACGATCCATTGCTTGCAGATGGTTCCCGATGTCGATGCTCTGCTCCTCGCTGAGCGGCCGAGGGCCACGCCCAGCCTGTCCATTCTGCAGAGCTCCCGTATCCGTGGCGCCCCCCTGCGTCTGGCAGACACATAGGCGACTGTCCCTTCGTCCTCTCCAGAGCATAGCGGCCGCTGGGACAGGTGCCGACGCCGGCGAGGCGGGTGGCGGCGGCGGACACAGAGCAGCGGGCAGCAGGACGCAGGCCCCCTGGACCCTGACATTTGACTTGAAAGAGCGGGACACGCAGTGGACAGAAGAAAACCAGGCCCGCTTGGTGCGCATCGTGGCGGGGTACCAGCTCAACCTCGCAACGGAGGAGGTGGAGCGCCGGCTGGACGAGCTGTCGGTGCTGCTGCCGCAGGTGGCGGTGCGCTGCGCCTACATCAAACCCAGCACGCTGGCGGAACTGCTGCGCGATCCGGCAGCCCTGGTCGCCCGCCTGCTCCAGCTGCGCCAGCTCATGCCGGGGGCCGACATCTCGGCTCTGGCGGCGGCGGAGCCGGAGCTGCTGCTGCTGCGGGACGTGGCCGCCATCCAGGCCGACCTGGCGCGCCTGAGGCAGCTGCTTGGCGACGGCGCGGAGATTGACGGCCTGGTGCAGCAGCAGCCCCAGTTTCTGGATGCCCAGCTAGTCAGGTGCGCGGGGCAGAGGCAAGGACCTGCCTGTACGCAAGTGCCAGCAGGCAGGACCACAGCAAACCCTTGCGAGCCCTTTGTCGCCGTCGGTTACTCCTGACGCCGTGCACCTGGTATCCACCTCCTACGCTGCCGACTCCTGGGATGCAGCGAGGTGCTGGCGGAACTGCGGCGGCTGGTGCCACACGGCGACCCCGTCAGCACATTGCTGGGGGACACATCCTGGCTGCTTCGTGTGGAGCGCGGGCGGGGGCGGCTGGGAGACGACCCAGATTGAGAGCCCCGACGCCTGACGCCGGCGGTTACCTGGTTAAAATGGGGATTCGTCTTCCGGTGCTACTATTTCGGTAGGCTCGTTGTCATGCCTGGTGCTGGAAGCATAGCAACGCTCTTGCAAAGCAACTACAAGAGTTGTGTTTAAAGGCTGGTGCAAGCGTGGTACCGATGTTGTGTGCAAGAGAGGTGCGAGAGGCAGAGAGCTGTAACGACCCAGATCAAGCAAAAGAGAAGTTGTTAGCGCATGGAGAGAAGTGCAGCTCCTGGTTGCTGTGCTGCTGCTGCTGCTGCTGCCGGTGCCCGCTACACGCGCTGGTAGAACAGCAGGTATGGGCGCGAGGTGAGCACCTGCTGCTGAGACACCTTGTCCACTCTGTCATCGTCAAAGTGCAGCCACCTGCAGCAGAGAGCCGGGGGGGCGGGGCTTCAAGCAACCGCCCAAGCTTGCTGCAATGCATCTCGAGCAGCCCAGACCACCAGCATGCCCGTGGCAGCGCCCGTGGGATATTTCCGCCGCGCGACTCACGCGCCACACGGCTGCCGCACGTCGGCGGTGTAGTGGCCGCTGCCGATGGTCTTGCCGTGGTGAGTGACGGTGGACACCAGATCATACTCGGCCCCGCGCTCCCCGCTGTCGGACGCCAGCCAGGTGCGGTTCATCTTCAGCCGCGGCGGGAAGGCCACCGGCTTGCTGCGGCACAGAGAGAGATGGGAAGACCGACGGTCGGGGAGGGCGCTCTGCCTGCCTGCTGTGCACACCGCACATGAATGCCAGCTGTGCCTGCCAGCAACGAGCAGCAGCTTGTTCCCCACACGGGCGCCTCACCCCGGCACCCACCTGATCTTCTGGTGTAGGTTGGCGGGGTCGAAGCGCATGAGGAAGAGGACGAGCAGCGGCGGCAGGCGCTGCAGGCGCACAACCTTGGTGGCCTCAGTGGGCGCAGAGGTGTCCTGGGGCTTGTAGCCGCTGATGCTCTCGGTGGCGGTCAGCAGGTCCAGGGCATCATCCACAGACTTCACCTGCAGGCAGCGAGGCAGGCAGCAAGGCAGGTGAGCGATGCAACCGCCATGGTGGGGAGGGGCAGGAGCAGGAACCAGGGCAGCAGGGAGCAGCCAGGTGCGGGGACGGGTTGCAGGAGGTGCACAGCCACTCACACTGTCGGGCAGGATGTGGAGCGAGAGAGACACAAAGGGCTGCGGCGTCTCCGAGGGCGGGTGGCCCTGGCAGGTGACGGTGCTGCAGCAGGGCAGGCAGCGCAGCGCAGCAGTTGAACACCACGGCAGCTTGCGACGTGTGCGAATGCAGCTGCCCAGCCCCGCCACACATCCCACAACCGCCACAATGATGCCCACCTGAGCGTCGTGCCACGGAACAGGCCCGACACAGTAGTCTCACTGTCGGTCTTGAGCGGCTGGCGCTTGGTGGTGCGCCGCCCACTGCGCGTCAGCCACTCGTCCTCCTCAGCCGCCTTGGCCGCGTTGGCGGCGGCGGACGCCGCCGTGGCAGACAGCGCGGCGCCGCCGCCCGACAGGCGCGCCCACTCCTGGTGCATGCGGTCGACCAGGTACTCCAAAAAGTCGTGAGCATCCTCCTGCTCCCACCGAGGCTGCACGGCAGGCGGCCGGGCAGGAAGGCAGAGGCAGCGGGGCGGCAAGGTGGGTGCCGGGAGCGGCGATGGGTGCAGGGCCGCAGCAGAAGAGGGCCAGGGGCGACACGACAACGGGAGGGGCATGGCAGCACAGCAGCGATTGTAGCGCAAGGGCTTGCCTGCAGCGACATGGGGCCAGTGCTGCCGTTGGACTTGCCAGGCCCCAGCACGATGCTGCAGGTGCTGGTGGCGCCGCCGCCGGCGCCGCAGCCATGCGGGCGGAAGCTGTTCACCACCTCCATGAGCATGCCTGGCATGAGCGGCCTGTCGCCCAGCATCAGCAGGCCGGCAGCCTTAGCGGCGCCCGCCGCCGCCGCGCCCACCCCCTGCTGCTGCCCATCCTCTGCTGCAGCGCCGCCGCCCTGGCGCTCCCGCGGCGCCTCCACGGGCTTGAACTCAGCCGCCAGCTCAGCCAGCGCAGCCAGCGTGGGCGTGGCGGCCGCATCCAGCTCCGGCGCCGCCTTCCGCAGCGCGGCCAGCAGCTGGCAGAAGCGGCTGCTGCCCAGCAGCGCCTGCAGGATGCTGTTCATGAAGCACAGGTTGCCAGGGTTGAACAGGCCACGGGGCTCCACGCGCGCCACCGCCGCCGCCGCAGCGGCAGCGGCAGCAGCGTCTGTGCCGGCGCTGGGCGGCCTCATCGCCTCTGGCAGCTGGCTGGCAACAGCTGGCGCGGCTGCCGCTGTTATTGCCGTGGGCGCAGAGGCGGCAGATGCTGCAGACCTCGTGGCCCTGGGGCTGCCGCCATTGGCCTGGCTGCTAATCATGACGGGCTGCTGATGGTGGGGGGCCAGGAAATCGCGGCCGTCCCTGCTGCCGCTGTGGCCATGCCGGCCCCTGCTCCTGCCGCTGTGCGGACCCTCGCGGCCGCCATAGTGCCCCCTGCCCCCCCGGCCGGCATGCGCTGCGTGCGGGTGAGCGTGGGGGTGCGGGTGCTGCTGCTGCTGCCGCTGCTGCTGCTGCAGGCTAGGCGGTGGCGTGTGGCCGGGCGCTCGCTGCGGGGTGGTGTGCGGGCGGAACTGCGTGCTGACGGGGGCGGCCTGGCTTGCAGCCAGCGCGGCCCACGACTTAGGGGCAGCAGGAGCCTGCGCTGCAGGCGGGGCCACACTTGCCGCTGCTGCTGCCGGCTCGGGCACTGCATCGGCTCCCGCTGCTGCGTTTGCCGTCCCATCTGGCAGAGCGGGTGCCACTGCTCCTTCTGCTCCCTGCACTTGCTCTGCCAAAGTGGGTGGCTGCTGCTGCTGCTGCTCAACTGCTGCTGCGGGCTGAGCGGCTGGTGGCTGCACAGGCCCCTCGGGTTCTAGAGCAGTGGCCACGACTTGCACCGGGGCTATTCCAGCAGGCACCTCTACAGATGGCTGCTGCTGCTGCATGGGGGCACCCTCTGCTGCTGCTACTGCAGCCGCCACAGGCGGCGCTTCAGAGGCAGAAGCAGGTGCTGCTGCGGGCTGCTGGGGCGACGACTGCTCCTGAATGTTAAGCTGCTGCAGCTTCTCGCCTGCACCCACATCGCCGCTGCTGCTGCCGCTGCTGCTGCCAACAACCTCTGGCACAAGCCCCGCGGGCAGCGGCTGCTGCGGCAGCTCTGCTGATGCTGCCGATGCTGCGACTGGTGAGTGAGCAGCAGGCAGCGAGGGTGAGGACACCTCTGCCCTGCCCGAGGGTGTAAACACTGCAGAGTGGGGGTTCAGTGGGCTGGCGCTGCCGCCAGATGCCACACTCCCAGCTGAGCCCTGCCGCGCGCCCAGCACCGGCGCAGGCATGCTGCGTGGCGACACAGGCACACCCTGGCCAAACTGCCGCTGTGGTGGGTGCATCGGCGGGGCATGGTGGCCCCAAATCGGCGGTGGCGCACCGGGGGCATGCGGCTGCATGTGGGGCAGCACTCCCGCTGGGTGCACAACCGGGTGGCCGGGCAGCGGCGCTGCAGGGTGGTGCACCGGCGGGGGCATGTGGTAGGGGTGCACCGGTACCCCTGCAGCACGGCAGGACACACAACCGCAAGGTGTGGGCAGGCACTGCAGGCTCCATGGACACACTGCTATCAGTCGGTGAGGCAGGCAGAAGGGTGCATGCTCTCCCTGGCTTCCTCGCACCAAACACGCACTAAACCCAACTCCATTGCCGCGCACCTCGGCCCCACGAGGGGTGGGGGGGGTGGTGCGGCATCGGCATCACCCCCGGAGGCGGCGGCATGCCAAGGTCCATGTGAGGCAGAGGGGGAGGGTGGGGCCCGCCCGCCAGCGGGTGCGGTGGCATGCCTGGGTGCGGTGCCATGAAGTGCGGGCCTGCAAGCGGGGTGGGGCAAGTGAAGCGCGCGCTTGAGCGCCTGAGCAGCGGAAGCTGTCTGTCGGGAGCACACAGGAGCACAGCAAATGGTATGCGGTGGTGCTGTCTGTGCCTGAATCGTGGCAAAGCCTCCCCAGACCCACCTGCACCCTCGCCCATCATTGGAGGCGGCATGGCGCCTGGTGGGGGCATGAAGAACGGCCCTGGCGGCATTGGCCCAGGCCCAGGCAATGGCATGCCTGGCATTGGCACCAGGGGAGCCGCAGGCCGTTGATGCGGTGGCGAACTGCCTTCCACTGCTGCCACTGCTGCTGTCTGTGCCTCTGGGCTAGCAGCGGAGGGAGGTGGTGCAGCTGGTGCAGCTGGTGGCTGTTCCTGCTGCACGCGCTGCTGCTCTTCCGGCTGCCGCTGGGCAGGCGGCGGAGGCGACGGCTGCTGCTCCAGCTGCACAGCAGGGTGTCCAGCTGCTGGTGCGGCAGCACCAGGCTGCGACTCACTTTCCGCCGGGGCCATTGGCTGCGCGTCTGTCGCCGATGCTGCTGGCGGTGCTGCTGCGCCTGCTGCAGAAGGAGCTGCAATGGGAGCCTGCTCTCGCGGGGCAGCGGCGCTCGCAGTGCTGATGCCGGTGGCCGGCTCCTCTGCTGCAGTTGCTGCTGGAGGCTGCCATGGTTGCTGCTCTTGTTGCTGCGGCTGCTTCTTCTTCATCAACATTTCAGCAAACGAGGGCTTGGCGCCAGGGGCAGCAAGCTTGCTGGGCGACACACTCAGGGCTGGCTTGGGCGGAGACGGTGCTGCTGCTGCTGCTGCTGCTGGCTGCGCTCTTGCAAGAGCTGCAGGCGCCGGATGCTGCTGCTGTGCAGCGGCAGAAGCAGTCGGTGCAGACTGCAAGGGCGCAGCGACGTCTTGGTTGACTGGCGCGGGGGGTCTTGCTTCTGCCGTGGCTGCACTCTCACCGGTATCCTCAGACGCCGGTGCAGGCACTGGTGCTGCTATTGGCGACTGCGGCATGGGTGGCGCTGCCTTCTGCTGCTGCTCTGCTGTCGCTGGGGCAGGCGATTCAGGGGCAGGCCCTGCCTGCTTTGTGGCAGCTCCGCCTGCCGCTGCCGCTGGTGTTGCTGGTGCTGCTGCATCCTGTGGGGCTGCAGTGGCAGGAGGTTTGCTGGTTGTTGGTGCAGCGGCGCTTCGCTGCGGCTTACTCTGCAACAGGGAGGCCCAGGATGGTCGAGGCCCGGCTGGCGCTGCTGCTGGCCCCGCTGTTGCTGCTGCTGCTGGGGCAGTCGCCCCGTTGGCAGCTGCGGCACTGGTTGCCGCTCCTTCGTGCTGCTTCCAGGCTGCAGGCGCAGGCTGCCCTCCTGCACTGCTGCTGGCCTCTGCTTCCTGCGGCAGAGACGCCTGGGCGCCACGGGACGGGCCTAGCTGCTTCAGCACGTGCGGCTGCTGCTGCTCCTGTGCCCTGCCCCCAGCCCCAATGCGGGGCGGATGGGGCACACGTGGGCCCTCGCGCCTGCTCGCACTTGCATGTTGCTCGCGGCCATTGCCGCCTCCGCCTCCCCGCCCCGCCCTGCCTCCGGCGTAGCCGCTGCCAAAGCCTGCCTGCTGGGGCTCGCGGTCTCCCCTGCCGCCTCCTCTGTACACCTGCTCGCCGTCCCCCTGCACACAAGCATGAGAGGTGAGGATGTGAGATGGTGGCTAACGCCTCACGCTGCCAGCGCTCATGGGCCACCGCTGATCGCCAGTGCGCGGCAATCTCCCACTCCAGGCCCTCTTGGACCGGCTGGGCGCGCTGATCGAACGGGTTGACGGCACACGGCAAGCCCTGCTGAGCAGCACCGCACTCACCCTGCCCCTGGGCCTGTACCCAGTGTTGCCCCGTTCTCTGTCCCTGCCGTATCCTTCTGTAGGCTGCTGCATTGCAGCGCCCCTGCTGGTGAGGAGTGCTTCTCTGGCTCTGCAGCCGCTGCTGAGGCGGGCCAGATGCAGAGCAGGTGCCAGCAGCCCGGATGGCAGGCCTGATCACCTGCGGAGGCGGAGCAACGCCACCGTGGCGAATGCAAAGAGTTTCTCAAGAATTCGGCCCCTCTGGGGCTGCGTCGAACAGTAATTCCGTTTATAATCAGAAGTTGCCCATGAAGGGGCCTTGGCGGCCCTTCCGCAACACACCCGGCCGGGTTGCCACCTGAAGTTGCCGGGCGGGCCTGAAGCATGGCGGACCCCCTGATTTTGAGTCCCCAAGCCGCCCGGCGGCTCAGGCTGCTGGTGGCGCACGGCGCGCAGCTGCCACCGGGCCTGCACGCGGCCGCTGCGGCCGCTGCCGCACAGACTGCCGGCCGCCCAGCCCCCAGCCCCCTCCCATGCCTCACTGGACACGGTGGCGCCCTGCCTGCGGCCCTACTGGCAGAACCGGTTCCGGTGCATGGCGCAGTGGTTGGCAACTCGGCCCAGCCCACCCCTGGGGGAGGCAACGCCTGCCGCAGTGGTGGCAGCTCCTGGCACCACGAACGTGATGTGATGTCTGAGGTGGCCGTAACCCTGCGCACGCTGCAGATGCTCAAGGTGAGGCAGCGCAGGCAGAGCCAATATCCCTGTGGTTGGTTGGTTGCGGTCCTCTGCTTCCCGCTGCTGCTCTTATCCTGGTGCTGCCTTCTTCTGCCGGATGCATTGCAGCTGAGCTCTGGGTGCATGGTGGTGGTTACGAATGAAGGCAGGCCAGAGGTGCCGCCCCATCTGGCTCGCCTGCTGGCACTGCCGGAGTTCATCTGCAACGGCAGCAGCAGCAGCGCCGCCACCTCGTCAATGGCGGATGGGGTGGCATACCTGGCCCCCAGCCTTGCTTACAACCTAGGCCTGGGTCTGCACCTGCGGCCCCTGCTGCATGGCGGCAATGAGAGTACGGATGACAATGGTGGCCACAGCAGCAGCAGCAGCAGCCTGAACAGCGGCCTCGACAGAGTGCTGATCCGGCGCTTCGCCTCCAGCCCCTCACAGCAACAGCAGGAGCGTCAGCAGGAGCTGCACCGCCTGCCCCAGCCTGGCAGCGAGGCCGCAGCAGTTCCAGTTGCGGCAGAGGTGCACATTTCTGTCGTGCGAATGCCTGCGGTGGCGGTGCTGCAGCAGCCACGTGCCAAGTCGCTGCCCGGCGGAGGCAATGTCAGCCAAGATGCGGAGGCGCCGGCAGATGGCAGCAGTGGAGGCGGCCAAGAGGGCAACGCAACCGCTGGCTCTAACAATGCTGCTCGACGCGGTGCTGCCGCCAGCCAGCCTTCAGCGACGGCCTCTGATAATGCTGTGGCGGCACTGCAGCAGTGGCTGTTGGCGGCGTGCAGGGTGGTGCAGGAAGGGGATGTGCTGGCGGTGCCCAGGCGCTCGCCGGGAAGCAGCGGCGCTGGCAACAGCAGCCAGCTCCTACCACAAGTGCTCCCCAACCTGCACGATGTGCCGCAGCCACTTGCAGCACAACAAGTGGTGGCAGCTGCAGCAGCTGCCCCTCTCGAGCTGCTCTATTTCAAGGTGGCAAAGCTGGTGCTGGCTGGAGACCAGCAGGCACCCCCAGGAGTCGGCGCGCCTTGCACAGCGGCTGCAGTAGATGAAGGCAGCACAGCTGTGAAGCTGGTGGGCAGCTGCAGCAGCAGTCTTCCCGTGGGGCTGCCACAGTACTTGGCGGCGGCGTCTGCTCCTCCAATGAGCAGCAATGGCAGCTCAATGCAGCAGGCAAGCAGCAGCAGCATTTTAGGTGCCCACGCCGCAGCCGCGGCGGCGTCCCACCCCCTGCTGCCACCAGCGGGGCTCCTACTGCCTGCCTGGCGCCAGCTGGCGGAGCTGCTCGCCTCTGTGCTGCATCCCGCCGCGTTAGGGCTGCCGCTGCGCCTGGCACTGCTGGTGCACGGACCCGCCGGGAGCGGCAAACGCACCGCTGCCGCCGCCGCCGCCACTGCTGTGGGCTGCCACCTTGTCAGCCTCAGCTGCCACGATGTGAAAGCAGTGGCGGGGGCGGTGGAGCGGCACACCTTTGAAGGCCTGCGCACGGCGTTTGCAGCAGCGGCAGACTACGCGCCCGCCGTGCTACTGCTGCGCCACCTGTCAGTGCTGGGCGACGGCAGCAGCCACGGTGGCAGCGGCAGCAGCAGCACGCAGTCATATGCGGCACGCCTGGGCAGCGTGCTGGCCGACTGTATTCGCACCCACAGCGGCGGTGGGAGCGGCACTGGCCAGCCGCAGCTGTTCCCCTCTCCTGTAGTGCTGGTGGCTTGCACTGCATCGGCAGAGGAGCTGCCGCCGGCGCTGCGACGCTGCTTCACTCATGAGCTGGCGCTGGAGGCGCCCGACCAGCGCCAGCGCCAGCAGCTGCTGCACAACAGCCTGGCGGGTGTAGCGGCTGGACCAGACTGGCTGCCGCAGGGCGCACCTGCGGCTTGGCAAGCAGCAATGGCTGGAGCAGCAGCGTCCAATGGGGTAGTGCCGGCAGGACCGGAAAGAGCAGCGGCAGTTAGCAGCGAGGGCCTGGAGGATGCTGCGCGCCACACCGCCGGTTTGCTGCCTCGCGAGCTTCGGGCGGTGGCAGCAGACGCAGCGGCGGCAGCAGCCCTGCAGGTCTTGCCTCCTGCATCCGTCTTGGCGGCAGCAGGCCGGGCACCAGCGAACGAAAATGGCGTCGCCGCTGACCCTGCGTTAGAGCAGGCCGCAGCGCCGGCAGCACCCACAGCGCCACTCCTCTCCCAGCGGCACCTGGCGGCAGCCATTGAGGCCGTGCGGCAGCGCACTGCGACAGACATCGGTGGGTTGGGTACAGACTCGGGTTGCGCTTTGCCTGCAGCATTTCCAGATTGTGGTCTGCCAGGCATCTGTTCCATATCCATCCCCCTGATTGTGAGGCCTGGTACCCTGTTGATCATCCCGCCGGTCCTGCAGGTGCCCCTCGCATCCCCAGCGTGAAGTGGGAGGACGTGGGCGGCCTGCACGACATCAAGCGGGCCATCCTGGACACCGGTGGGTGGCGGGTGCCAGGGACGTTGGGCTGTAAGCAGGGCGACCCATTGGCATGACCTGTGACACTGACATTGCACGGTGCACTCCATCAGCGGCAAACAAATGGCTTCAGGGCATGCCCCTCTAGCCCTCATGTCGCCCCTCCTGTGCCCTGCAGTGGAGCTGCCACTGAAGCATCCAGAGCTGTTTGCGGGTGGCCTCCGGCGGCGCAGCGGCGTGCTGCTCTATGGGCCCCCAGGTCAGCCGCATGCAGCTGGCGGCTGCTGGGATCCCCTGCTCTCCATATGTGCCACGGGCTCTGCCAGGGAGCCCCAGCCGCCGATCAGTCCCCTTCATTAATGCCCCGGCTGCCTGCCCGCCTGCTCAACCTGCCATGCCATCATCCTTGGCGCGTGGTGCAGGCACGGGTAAGACGCTGCTGGCCAAGGCGGTGGCCACCGAGTGCTCCATCAGCTTCCTGTCGGTCAAGGGGCCGGAGCTCATCAACATGTACGTGGGAGAAAGCGAGCGCCAGATCCGCGAGGCAAGCGTGGGGCATTGGGCGTAAGGAGGGCGCCAACCCGGCTCCATTGCTCGCTTGGGTGCTTGTTGGCGGACTTTCCTGGCAGCTGTGCCCCGCAGGCTTGTAGCACGGCTGGCGTCCGCCAATCAGCACCACCATTACATCTGCCTGCTTTTCAACCAGCCTGCTTCACCCCTGACCCTGCCGTCTTTGCCTTGCCCCTCCATGCACCCCCTACTTGCAACCATCGCGCCTGCAGGTATTTGCGCGCGCCCGCCGCGCCCGCCCCTGCGTCGTCTTCTTCGACGAGCTCGATTCGCTGGCGCCTGCCCGCGGCCGCGGCTCAGACAGCGGCGGCGTCATGGACCGAGTTGTCAGCCAGCTGCTGGCTGAGATAGATGGTGTCCAGGTGTGTGCAGGGGCGCAGCTGGGGCTCAAAGCTGCCAAGGGCCCGGGGGAGTTTATAAACACGGGGCACCAGAGCACAGGGCAGGGCAGCGGGGTGCGCGCATGGAAGGCAAGGGTTCAGGAAGGGCTTTAGGGCCAGTGCTGAGCGCAAGTGCTGCCCTCCGCCTGGTGCTCAACCTACTCCGCTGCAGGGTGCCGGCGGCAGCGGCGACGTGTTCCTGGTGGGTGCAACCAACCGCCCCGACCTTCTAGACCCCGCGCTGCTGCGCCCTGGCCGCCTGGACAAGCTGCTCTACGTGGGCATCGCCAGTGAGTGGGTGGGATGGGTGGGGACAGGGTGACCCTGGGAATTGGGTGGTCGGTGGGCGTGGGTGGGTGGCAATTCGGTTGTCTTTGGGAGGGATTTGATATTTGCTAGAGACTCTCATGCCCCGCCCCTCCTTGCTCGCTTCTCACGCTCTGGCATGGCCGATCAATGGAGACGTGCTTTCCGCCTTCGGCCCTCCCCCTGTCGCAGGCGACGTGCCCTCCCGGCTCCAGGTGCTGCAGGCGCTGACGCGCAAGTTCACGTTGGGTGCCGGCTTGGACCTGGCTGCTGTGGCAGCGTGCTGTGGCGACAGGTGCACAGCCGCGGTGGGCGGGCTTACTGCTGGGATGAGCCCCATGGTCTTGAAGCACCGCCCGCAGTTGTGTCGACGGCACAGTGCGTGACGCAGTTTGCTGCTGCTGATGGTCTGCCTGCTGTGCCAAAGCCAGGTTCACTCTGCTCCTTGCCCCCGCCTCTCTCTGTGCAGGTTCACAGGCGCCGACCTGTACGCTCTGTGCAGTGATGCATGGATGACGGCCCTCAAGCGCTGCATTGCGCGGCTGGAGCAGGAGGAGCAGCAGCAGCAACCGGCGGCAGCAGCAGGCGACGACGGCGGCGGCAGGAGCAGCGGCGAGGCGGAGAGCGGCGCGCCGGATGGCGGCGACGTGGTCGTGACACAGGCCGACTTTCTGGAGGCAGCGGCCAACCTGCAGCCGTCGCTGAGTGCCGATGAGGTCGCTCGATATGAGCAAATCAGGGACCAGTACAACAGCCAGACACGCGGTAGTGGCAAATAGACACCTTGCGCCGCCCTAGCTTCCATTATCGCCTTTTGTAGCTTTGGAGTAGGCAATCATCACACAAACATTGTTTCCACCTAGATAGTTCCGCTGCTGAACAGGGCGCTCGGCATTTAGGCTCCCGCGCCTGGGCCACCGGGCATCAGCATCCACGGCGAGGGCATCGGGTGCATCGTACGCCCGCGCGTCCTGGCACGCACCAAGAGGCAGCAGCACACTCGGGCTGGGTCCCGACACAAAATGCCAGTGCCCGGCGGACCTCTGCAGGCTCCCTTTGCCCCGGAGAGCTGCCGGCCTGCCGACCCCGCTCCTGCTCCTGCTGTGAGTGTGTGGCCGCCAGTTATGTGTGCCTCCATCAGCTGGCGCCGCTCAGAGTGCTGCTGGCGTGCCGGCGGCGGCAGCCTTGGACGGGGAACCAAGCGCTTGGCGAGCCGGTGTGACGGGCTGACGACATCACAGCATTTACTGCATGCAGCAGAGGCAACGAGGGGGGGGGGCTGATCTTTGGTAGGTGACGTGGCGCAGCATGCAGAACAGGGTTGTAATCAGGGCGTTTGCAGTTTCCTTCTTCGTCTGCAATCGGTAAGAAGGTTTGCCATTTGCTGCTGAACCCCCTCCCGTTCCTGCTCGCTGAGCACTTCCTCGAGCGATCCCCTCCCAACGCGCTTGCGTCCCCTCACCCGCCAAGCACGTTGCATCATCCACCAGAAGAAAAGCAGAAGCGAATGCCCCCAGCGCCGAGCGTGGCCGCCAGGCGGGATAGGGCGGCAGGAGCCATCATGGGCTGCCTGGTCGGCGACGCGCTGGGCGTCGGGGCTCATTGGTACTACGATGTCGACGTGCTGCGCCAGGAGTTCGGCTGGATCGATGGCTACACCAAGCCCAAACCGGGTCGATACCATGAAGGTCAGGAAGCAGGGGATCTGAGTCAAACGGGGCAGGTGAGCCGAGCGATGTCGGAGTGCATCGGCCCGCCTCCAGCTGCAACCTTTTTTAATGCCATCCTGTCCAGCTGGCCGCCAGTCGTGCCCCACAGGTGTGTGAGCTGCTTCTGCGCTCACTGGCGGAGGTGGGCAGGCACGACCAGGACGATTTTACAGCCCGACTCGACGGTTTGCTGGGCACTCTGGATGGCAGTGCCTACTCTGGCCGCTACACAGACGTGGCGATGCGGGACGTCTGGCGCGGCCGCAAGGCACGGGCAGCACATGCCTGGCCTGGTTGCCAGGGTGGTCCTGCTCTGCTGTGCAGTCCTGGGACTGTACCCTTCTGCGCCCACCGTGCCAGTGCCTGCCCTGCACAGGTGGAGGGCAAGCAGTGGGGCGAGGAGGGTCTGGGCAGCTGGAGCGACACCGCCGAGGGGGCCATCCGCGCCGTCATGCTGGCTGCGCGGTGAGCGAGGGGAGGGTGCCGTGGCTGCTTGCTGGGCTGGATGCACATGCGCTCGGCAGCCATATGCGCCTGGCATGCTGTTAGCTCTGCTGGCCCCTGACCCCCTGCGCAATGCAGGTATGCGGCCAGCCTGGGCGACACGGCGCGGCTTGCCATGCAGAACGTGCGGTTGACCCATCTGGACCCGGTTGTGGCGGGGCAGTCCATGTCGTTTGCAATTTTGGTTGCGGCGCTTATCCAGGTGTGGAGGCAAGGGCATGGTCATCGTGGCGCATGGCTGGACCACCACCGTGCATTGCCAGCAGGCCGCCTGCATCGGCTGGCTGATGGACGCTCTGCACGGGCCATGCTGGTAGCCGCCCTTGCTGCTAGTCATGCTGCCTGCCGGAGCGTGCAGGGCGAGAGCATGGACGCCGACTTTGGCAAGAAGATGAGGGAGCTGGCAGTCCAGCAGGAGATCCCTGTCACGCATGCCGTGTTGGTTGAGGAGCGCGACTACATCACGCGCCAGCCTGCGGACCCCACCCCCACCATGCCCTTCCCAGACGCGCTCCTCCAAGTGTCTTGGGTGGTGCAGGTGAGAGCTGAAGCTTCTGCGGCACTGGCTGATCCCAAGACGTTCGCCCCATCTCCTTTGTCTGGTGCCCCAGCCTCTGGACCTGCAACTTTGCCTTGCCTGCTACTCCGCACCCACACAACCTGCCCTGATGGACCCGACACCCCGCCCCGGCTTGAACCCCTCGCCGCCTCCTCCATGCGCATGCAGGCGGCGCGGGACCCGACCATCTCCATCCCACCCACCAAAGTGGCCCTGCTGTATGGCCTGGCCTGCTCCATCCACTTCCTGCTGCCAGCCGCCTACTACTACACCGCGCACTTCCAGGGCCGGCCAGACCACTTTGAGATCGCAGTGCTGATGGCGATCAACAGCGGCGGCAACAATATGGCCAGGGCGGCACTAACAGGCACGTCTCCAGATGGCGCTGGCTGGCTTGTGGGATGCTGTTGGCGCTTTGTCAGCCCCGGTCCATGCTTGATTTCAGTGCACATTTCCCTTGGATTGCAGGTGCCCTTGTGGGCGCGATTGTGGGCCTCGGCGGCATCCCACAGCGCTTCATTAACGGGCTCGCAAACGGCGCCGATCTCAAGGCATTGGCACTGCAGGTTGCCGAGCAGGCTTTTCCTGAATGAATGACCTGAGCTCAGCTGTGCACTGTGCGTTTACATCCCCTGTCCCCTCATGCAATGCCCCGAATCACTGTGCTTTCATGTTTTCCTCGTGCAACAAAAAACAAATGCGATGGAAAGCAAACAACAACAACCGTGGTCAACAACAACTGGAGAGTAGTTGGGCCGATGAAGCAGTCGGGCAAAAGGAGATGGCGGGCACATGCAACTAAGAGCTCAAGTCACCAGCTGCAGAGCCTCTGGAGGCAGAGGGGCATTGGCGGCGGCCTGCTGCGCCTTCTCCTTCAGGCATGCAGCCGCTGCAAGGTGCTGCCGCATCTGCATCATGTGCAGGGAGTGGAGCACGTGCAGGCAGTGCAGGTTCTCAAGCTGCCACTGAACCACCGCCTGCTCATGATGCTGGGACAAATGCGCCGTGGGGCTTTGGCACGCCTGCAGCGCACCCTGGATGGCTGCCACCAGACCCAGGCGCTTGCGCTGCCACGCTGCCGCCTGGGCAGCCAGCTCAGGGTCTGCAAAGCTGACCTCCCCCTGCTGGCCTGCTGCCACTGCAGCAGCAGCAGCGCCAGGGGCGACACGCATCAGGCACGCAGTCTCCGGCAGGCTGCTCAGCGCTGATTCCATTGTTTTGCCGCTGGGCAGCGGGCTCCAGACGCCTGCAGGGAGCGGGGTCCAGCAGGGGCAGTTGGATGCTGCTCAAGCAGAATTCGACACGGAGTTCAGGTGTACGAGGCATGCCTAGCTGTCAAGCGGGGTCAAAGGCCTCACCTGCACCTGCTGTGGTAATAGGCACCATGTTGTTTGGCAGCACAGCAGCTGACAGGCCAGCCGGCAGGCTGCCAGTGCTGGCAACTCCCCCGCCGGCTCGCCCCGCTTTTGTTGGGCGTGGGCTGCCGGCCACCGCCACTGCTGTGGCTTCGGCCTCGGCCGCCTGCAGCTGCGCTCGCTTGTGCGCCTTGAGCCGGAACTTCTGAAGGTGGCTCTTCACGTCTGCAGCGCAGGCGCCATTGGCAGGGGGCACAAAGCACGAGGCCGCTGTCAGCTCGGCAAGTCCCCGACCGGCACGGCCAGTCAACATTCCCCCACCGCCCGGGCAGTCAAACTGTCCCCAGGGCTCACTGGTGAGGCTGAGCCCCTTGGTCCCCATCATTTCCAGGATGCATTTGGGGGTTGCCGAGAAGGGGCCGCCTACAGCATGGGGTGAGCTGGGTGGCGGTGTGGTTCATCAAATATTTGCAACAAAACGGACAAACCCAAGCCTCAGCTGCAGCAGAGCAGCACGATGCAGAGCCAGCGCAGAGCTGTCATTCTTCGCTTTCCTCACCCAGCTTGTGCACCGCCGCCTCAAACTCCTTGTGCAGCTCTGGGCTCCACAGCATGCGGGGCCGACCGCGCAGCGTGCCACCACCGCAGCGCGGCGCGGCAGGTGACGACGGCTCGGCTGGCTGAGAGAGCGGCTCTGCAACAAAAAGGACAGCAAAAGAGGGAAAGGGGAGTTGGCTTTCAACCCGCCCCTCTGACCACTATCAAGTGATTGCAGGCAGCAGCTCACCGTCGGTGGTGCCGCTGTCGGCACCTCGGCCCTCATCCAGCGTCTCGGCATCGCTAGAGGGGCAGGCCGACGACGTGCTGGGCTCGGCCTGCTCCGTGATGCGCTGGGCCCTGCGGCGCGGCATTGGGGGAGAGGGGACCCCACCTGCGCGCACGGGAGGGGTGGGCAACAGCCGAGAAGCTGACTGATGCCTGGTACTGCACATGGTGTAAAGGCTTATGTCATCGCGTGCCAACGGCGGGTTGACGGCTCTGAAAACCCACGGCTGCTGCTGCTTGCTTCTTGTGGTGCCCAAGGCACTGGCACCAGCCCAGGGCCCACACCCCAGCTCGGAGCTGGGGCCCCTGGGCTGCCGTGTTAGTTGCTCTCACCCAGCGTGTTCAACAGCAAGCCGGTGCGCCCTGAGCCTGGCTAGCACGCCCAGAAGCAAGATAGGTGGTGGGTGTGAGAGCAGGCCAGTCGAGAGAGAGCAGGCCAGTCGAGAGCAGGCCAGTCGACCGAGCGAAGTGATGGCTTTATGACCTGAGAGCAGAGGGCAGGCCTGCCTGAGGCCAGGGAACCTTGGAATGAAGCCAGGAGTGCTAGACAGTAAGCTGCCGAGACAATAGGGAGCTGTGAGCTTAGGCGATGCTGACTAGGACGTGCCTTTCTACCACCCTCTCGAAGGGCTGTCACCTGTTTAAACAGACCAGGCAAGGCGGGGTACAGGCGAGCGCTGCAGGAGCGGGTGAGCGGGGCGGCGGCGGTGCTCAGCTGACGGCACAAGAGTCTCCCAGTCTCCCAGTGTTGCCTCCTCTTGCTCTGCTCCCAATTACATTAAGTCTGGGTACCAGACTTACGAAGAAGCCTCAAGCGCGGGCAGCTACTGCTGCCGCATCTCGGCGGGGGTCTTCGTCTTGAGCGCCAGCGCATGCACGCCCGCATCAATCTCGGCCTGCAGCAGCTGGTACACCATGCGGTGCCGCTGTACGGGTTTCTTGCCCTCGAACGCAGCACTCACAATCTCCACCCTGCAAGGCAACCAGTCGGGTTGCACAGTTGGATGACGCGCGATGAGCAGGAACAGGCATGGCGGATGATGGCCCACGACAGCTGCCTGCCAGCGCTCACTTGAAGTGCGTCTCGGCATCAGGTCCGCCGCCGGGGTTGCCCGAGTGCCCTGCATGTTTGTGGGACTCGTTTTCGACGCTGAGGCTGGCAGGTTGAAATGCCTCCTGCACGCAAGAATGAGGGGCGCAGCGCAGCAAACAGTCGGGCGAGCCAGCAGAATGAGGCCCGCATTCTGTGGGCCCTCGAAGGCTGTTATCCTGGGACTGCTGGTGACACATCTCTCCGCCATCTCCCTTTGCCACTGCACCGCTGCCCACCTGCAGCTTGAGCTGAATGCTGGTGGCTATCGGTCCCGCCTTCTGCCCTGCCGCTGCTGCCGCCGACGCCGACATGAGCCTGGCCTGGTGCAGCAGCCGCAGCATTACCCAGCGCCCTTGGGCCCTTGGCCGCACGCCGCTGACCGCAAGCACCCGCTGGGGCAGCAGCCTCGACAACCGCGCCCACTGAGAGGCCACTTGGTGGACAGAGGGTAGGGCGGCAAGAGACGTCTCAGCAGACTCCCAATGTTTGATCCGATGGGGATGCTTTGCCGATCGAGCAGGCTCTGTGATGTGCTATGCAGACGTGTCAGCCAAAATGAAGGAGGTCTATGCATGTCGTGTCGTGCTTTGTCCAAGACACGCTGGGACACTGAATTGCAGCGATGGATGACGCGGAGGCCCCCCCGATGGACAGGGCCGCAAGTTTGGAGGTGCTGAGCGCCGAGATGAACGGGGGAGCGGCGGCTGTAGAGGTGGGCATGGTGCGATGCCGCCTGGATGCCATCGGGACGCGATCCGGCGGCCGGGTGCCAGCGGCGGCAACCCGGCGCCCCGCTGGTCGGCGGTGGCAACGCGACACCCCGCTGCTCCTGCCCATCGTCCCCCCCCCCCTTCCTGCTACACTCCATGCCCATGCAGGTGGCCAGCGATGCGTGGAAGACAACCCTGGATGCGGTGGTGCCGGCGGTGGTCGTTCTCAAGGTGACACAGACGCGCGCTTTTGACACCGAGTCGGCCGGCTCAAGCTATGCGACGGGCTTTGTGGTGGACAAGGCACGAGGACTGATCCTGACCAACCGCCACGTTGTCACACCAGGTCGGGATCCCTTTCTTTTTTTACTTTGGGAACAGGCTTTTGTAACTCTTACACTGCTCACAGTGCCTGAACAACACTGCAATGCAGCCTGACACATCAGCATCGCCCTGCCCGCCCACTGTATACAGGACCCGTGGTGGCGGAAGCCATCTTCCTGAACCGAGAAGAAGTGCCCGTGCAGCCTCTGTACTACGACCCGGGTGCGTGGGCCCGTTGGTGGGAATGACTTTGGCCTTTGGCGGCACATGCCATTACTGTCCTCGACTATTGGGTGCGCCGACATATGTCTCTGCCCATCCGTGCCCATAGCGCCCTTTTCCCCTCCCCTAAACCACCCGTGCCCTGCAGTGCACGACTTTGGGTTCATGCGCTTTGATCCGGGGCGGCTGCAGTTCATGAAGGCCGGCGAGATACCGCTGGCGCCGGATGCGGCGGCTGTGGGCCTCGACATTAGGGTGGTCGGCAACGACTCGGGGGAGAAGGTGGGATTTCCATCCAGAGACATGGACAGTTTTTTGGGCCGCTGCCAACGCTTCACTTCACCCCTCCAAAGCTGTCCTCCTTCACTGTCTGCAGCTGTCCATATTGAGTGGCACACTGGCGCGCCTGGATCGGGATGCTCCGCACTATAGCAGACGGGGCTTCAACGACTTCAATCAATTCTATATTCAGGCTGCCTCGGGTGGGGTACTGCACCAGGCCGCGTGCGAGAATGCCGAGGCAGCGGCTGGTCGTCTGCGCCGCGGATGCCGCACCAAGGTCTGGCAAGCCCATGTGCCTGACCAGCACCCCGGCTCACGCCAGCCCGTCCGTCCCCCTGCAGGCACCAAGGGCGGCAGCAGTGGGTCACCGGTGGTCAACATCAAGGGGCAGGTGCGAGCAGGTGGCGGGCAAGGAGCAGGCCTGCACAGCCAACCCGCCAGCCAGCACCCAGGCACCCAGGCAGCAGCCCACCTGCCCCACTCTGCAGGCGGTGGGGCTGAATGCGGGCGGCAAGAACAAGGCGGCGTCGGCATACTACCTGCCGCTGCACCGCATCGTGCGTGCGCTGCACCTGCTGCAGGTAAGCGCCGCCAGAGGGCAGCGCGGCCAGGCGCCTGCTGCTGTGGGTGCACCTTGGGGACAGCGCAGTGCATGGGCAGCTCTCCACTGCACAGCCTGGGCAACGTGACGTGATGCCTTCCATTGCGCCATGGATGCAGGCGTGCCACCAGCCCGACGGCTCCTGGGCCCAGCCAGCCATCCCACGCGGCGACCTGCAAGCGACGCTTGTTTTCAAAGGTTACGATGAGGTCAGTTCTTACTGCACCCGGCCCTCTCCCTCTCTGAGGGCTACTACACATGGCGTGCTAAAAATCGTGGGGTTTTGTGCTGTGGCGCTGTGCAGGTGCGGCGGCTGGGCCTGCGTACGGAGACGGAGGCGGCAGTGCGAGCGTCCAAGCAGCAGCACGAGGGTGATGGTGGTGAGAGGGCTGCTGCGATGCATGCTGCCATGCATATGAGCCGCTATGCTGCCGCCTGCACTTGTTGACAAATCGTTTCTCTTTTGCTTCTTCATTGTTCTCCCGTCTGGGCGTGCAGCTCTGCTGGGCGAGCGCCCTGGCAGCACGGGCATGCTGGTGGTAGAGAGCGTGGTGCCGGCCGGCCCCGCCGAGGCCGTGCTGGAGGCGGGAGATGTGCTGGTGACTGGCTGCAGCTTTTGGCTTGCGAGTCGCGCTCCTGCTCGGTCGACTGTGATCTACGTAGGTGCTCGGGCTGAATGCTCAACCAATGCCTGCCCGCCTGGGCTGTGCTGCATGCAGGTGCGCCTGAACGGCCAAATCGTCACCGACTTCCTCACAATGGAGGCGCTGCTGGACGACAATGGTGAGCAGGTCTACTTGTGGGTGTAATGCCAGCCAGCAAGCGGTGCGCCGTGCCATCAGCGTCCCCACACCATGCCCGATTGGCGCGCTGCCCGTGTGCACCGCCCTGCGGTACAGTTGGCGGCAGCGTGCACGTGGAGGTGGAGCGGGGGGGCAAGCCGCTGGCAGCCGACGTCCGCGTCCAGGACCTCCAGACAGGTTCCGATCCGCTTGCATGGGTGGCCCTCTTGTGGATGCTGTGGTCCTCTGCATCACACGTCACAGCCTGTGCACCACTGCCGGCTGCACTCTAGCCTTGCTCAACCCCTGAGGACCGTCTGCCTCCCCGACCCTGTGCAGTTACTCCCTGCCGCCTGCTTGACTTGGGCGGAGGCGCGGTGAACGAGCTCAGCTACCAGCAGGCGCGCAACAACCGCGCGGCTGTGGGCCAGGTCTATGTCGCTGAGTCAGGTGGGCGGGCGCCACAAGCTGGCACAGGTTTTGATCGGAATGCCAGCTTGTTGACGCGCACTGCTTTCATGCATGCAGATTTTGCACCCGCAGGGCCCTGCATGTCTGGCCCCAATCTGTGTCCCACCGCTCTGTCCCATGGTGCCCGCTCCTTTCCCTGCTGCACTAAAACGTGCCATGCCGTGTCGCACCATGCTGTGCAGGCTACCTGCTGGGCAAGGCGGGGGTGCCCAAATATGCCATCATCACCTCGCTGGCTGGAACCCCCACCCCAGACCTAGATGCCTTTGTCGAGGCACTTAAAGTGAGGGACAGCCGGGGTGGTCACGTGATAGGTCAAGTGGCTTGCTGGGTGGGATGACAGGCTGCCGCCCATGCTGCGCATCCCAGACGCCTGGCCATGTGTTGCCTGTCCCCCATGCTGCCACCACTGGCAGGGCCTGCGCCATGGCCAGCGCGTGCCGCTCGAGTTCTTCACCTTTGGGGAGCGGCACCGCCGCAAGAGCACCATCCTGCACGTCAACTGGAGCTGGTGGGTGCTGAGCTGGCAGGGCGGTGTGTTGCCGCATGCCAGCCTCGAAGGTCAGGTGCCAGCCAACACGCATCCATGTTGTGCAGGTATGGCCCACCCAAGGTGTGGACTCGCAACAACGCGGCCGGCATCTGGGACTGCCTGGTGGAGATGCCGCATAGCCTAGCTGCGGCTGGGCCAAAGGCAGGGGAAGCAGGAGAGGCATGTGATGTCGCCGCCGCCAATGGCACGCCACCAGCAGCAGGCGGATCAGCATCCAAGCGTCCACCGCTGCACCCTGGGGCTGCCAGCGGCACCACAGCAGGGCCCGCGGCAGCCAGCCCTGCCAAGGCAGGCGCAGCAGGGGCCAGCATCCCGCGCAAGCGATCCGTGCCATCCATCCCCCAGCACGAGGACATCGAGAAGCAGCAGCCGGGCGTGACGGCGCAGGCAGACGACTCACGGCTGCTGGGCAGCCCTGCTGCGGAGGCAGCAATGGCAGCGGGCATGGGCGCGGCGGCTGGCGAGGCGCCTGCAGACCAAGCTGAGGCCGCCAACATGTGGCGTTCGATGTTGGAGGAGCAACTGCGGTGCGCGGAGCTGAAGCCAGCCAAGCTGCTTAGCTGTGGTCAACTGGATGTCTAGCAGCACCGGCGGCTTGCACAATCCAGAATGCTGGGTCTGCCTGCTTCCCTCCCGCTGCCCCGCCCTCCTTTCCTCCCCCATCTGTTTTTCTTACAACCTTTTGCTTGTTGGTTGTCTGCAGGTGTGGCCTGGTGCTAGTCGATGTGGAGATCCCGCTGGTGGCCCTGGCAGATGGCGTGCACTCCCGCTCCTTTTCGGGTGGGAGGCTGAACCGGCGCCCGCTGGTTGGTGGTTGGGATGCCCCCTGGTTGCCGGCTGATGACCAGGGAGTTACGCGCTCGGCTCTCCGCTGGTGCGCTTGCAGGGTGCGGCGTGATTGTGCACCAGTCTGAGTCGCTGGGGCTCGTGCTTGTGGACCGCAACACAGGTGGGTGGGGCCTGGCCGTTGCGGCAACCTGCCGTTGTGCTGCCAAGCTCACAGCTGCGCACTGTGGTCTACCAGAACACTGTTTCTGCGTCACTTAAATCATCATTGGCGCTGCTCTCTCGCGCCCTCGCAGTTACGGTGGGCCCCGGCGACGTGATGCTTAGCTTTGGCGCCTTCCCCGCCGAGGTGCCCGCCCGCGTGCGCTTCCTGCACCCCCTGCACAACTTCAGCATCTGCTCCTACGACCCGCGCCAGTTGTCAGAGGAGGTGGGTTGGCTGGCTTGGGGCGGGTGGCGCCGTGGTGTCTGTCGCCGGTCGCAGCTCTTGTGTTTTGTGCTGCTGTTTCTGCGCCCGCCCGTCGCTACCTGAGTTCCTCTGCACCCATGTGCCCACAGGCCCGCCGCCTGATTCGCCCGCTGCACCTGGCGCCCTCCCCGCCGCTACGCCGCTGCGATGCCGTGGAGCTGGTCTGCCTGTCTAAGTGAGCCGCCACTGCCCGCTGCCTCCCAAGCATCATCACTCTCTGGCAGGTCTTGGTGCCAGCTGCTCACTGGCTCAGCCCTGTGCCCTTCGGCCCTCCTTATCCCTGCCCTCTGCAGGAGCCTGCGCATCCTGCACCGCACCAGCAGCGTGACCAACCCCGCCATGTCAGTCCTGATACACAAGGCGGAGGTGCCGCGCTTCAGGTGGGGAGGGTGCCCAGGGTGCCGGGGAAGGGCATGCTTGTGTACATGGGTTCCCAGCAATTCGCAATCCCAAAGTGTGCGCTCACACAGCAAAAACACAGCTTTCTGTTGTGTCGGCCTGCCTCAGCTGGTCACATGTGGCTTGTGCAGGGCGGTGCACGAGGAAGTGGTGAAGTTAGATCAGGACTTTGGTATCGCGTACTCGGGTGGGTGATGGAGCTGGCTGGCAGTCTGGCGGAGGAAGACAGTTGGTGGTTGGGCGTTGCAAACAGGATGTCTCAGGGTCCCGTCGAGGCATTTCTGATGGTCTGCTTATCCATGTTCTGGGCCCCAACTGCCTTCACCCGCTGCCATGCCACATGTGCAGGCGTGCTGTGCGATCGCTCAGGCGGCGTGCGTGCTCTGTGGGGCTCCTACTCCGAGCAGCTGAATAAGGAGGAGCAGGAGTGGACGGCAGGTGGGTCAACATGTGCATGCGAGCCAGCCAGGCTGGGTTCTGCCACCCTGCTCAACTCATGCATTGCGCCTCTTGGCCGCTCCTCGTGCAGGCTTGCCTGCTGCCATCTTCGCACCCTGGGTGAGTAGGCTCATTGAAGAGCACAAGCAGCAGCAGCAGCAGCAGCAGCAGCAGCAGCAGGAAGCAGACGGCAGCGGCAGCGACGCAAGCGGCGGTGGGGGTTTGGAGGCGACCGTGCCTCTGCCACCGCCACCGGTGGTGACGCTGGATGCGGAACTGGAGCCATTGCTGCTGTCCAAGGCTGCTCAGGTGCGCTTCTGTGTGTGGTTTGGTTGCGAGTATCAGTGTTCATCCCTGACATGGCGCCCAGGTTTTGCATCATTCGTGTGCTGCCGCCATCGCCAATTTTGGGTCCGGACCCCCTGCCATTGCAGTTTGGTCTGCCCACTGAGTGGGTGAGCCGCCTGGTGCGCCTTGACCCAGAGCGCCGCCAGGTGCTGCGCGTCCACTCCCGTGTGGCAGGCAGCCATGCGCAGGAGGTACGTGCTCAACTGCTGCTGCTCCAGATGGATGGCCTGGCATGCCTCTCCTGCTCCATGCTGGACTCGAACTTGACGATCCTCATCCTCATCCCCTGCGCCTGTGTTGCCCCGTTGCAGGTGCTGTGTGACGCTGACATGGTGCTGGCCATCAGCGGCCAGCCTGTCAGCTCCTATAACGATGTGGAGCGCATCATTGCCGAGGCAGCAGCAGCAGCCGCTGTTGCAGGGCCGGCAGCAGGGAGTGCAGATGTTGCCGCGGTACAGGCGGCAGGGGCGGAGGCGGCAGGTGTGGCCCAGCAGCTGGAGCAGCCGCCCGCCAAGCGAGCCAGGGTGTCTGGGGAGGGCACAGGAGCTGAGGCGGCAGCGCAGCAGCTGCCAGAGGTGCAGCTGACAATATTCCGAGACTCTGCGGTGCAGGAGGTGACAGTCAGGTGTGTGGCTTGCTTTTGCCGCCCTCCAGCTGTGCATCCCCCCGGACATGCATTTGGTGGTTGCCATAGTGCCTGTTGTGTGTGTGACCCATTCTCAGGCCAGGAGCACTCCCCATGGTCACAACCCTGCCTGCAGGCTGGGCGGCGAGGACGGGCTGGGCACCAATCGGATGGTGCACTGGTGCGGCGCACAGCTGCAGGTGAGCACGCCCCCCCAATCTTCCATGTGTCCTGGACTTCGTTGTGAACCTCTGCTGCCCACCCCAGGTCTCAGCACTCGCTCTGGGCCTGCCCCCGCTCCTCAACCCCGCTCCTCAACCCACCCCCCCTGGCACCTGTGCAGTACCCTCACCGCGGCGTGCGCGAGCTAGGCTTCCTGCCCGAGAGGCACGGCGTGTACATCAGCCGCTGGCACCACGGCAGCCCCGCCCACCGCTACGGCCTGTACGCCCTGCACTGCGTGTCGGGTGGGTGGCTTGCTCGCTGCATTGCTTTGCATTGCTGCTGTCGTGCCTCACTTGCATTGTCTGCCACCGTTGCCCGTACTGCTCATGCACCCCCGAGCCCCCCACCCTACGCACACACCCCCATCCCATCCACGCCCAACACATAAACTACCGGCGGTGCAGAGGTGAACGGGCAGCCCACCCCGGACCTGGACGCCTTCATCTCGGTGGTGCGCCAGCTGCCCGATGGCGCCGACGTGCGCGTGCGCCTGGTGCACTTTGAGAGCAACAAGAGCAAGGTGGGGTGTCACAGCGCCTGCCCTGGTTGCGCCCCCTCGTCTTTGTGCTGGATGGACATGCCGCTGGATATGTTGTCCCGATCTAACATCCTGGTCGTGGAGGCCTCGCAGGTGCTGACTCTCAAGACAGACCACAGATACTGGCCCACCTGGCAGCTGGTGCTAGACTCCGTGACCGCGGAGTGGACGCGGGAGCCCATCAGCAGTCCCATCTGAAGCTGGCCGCCCTGTGACCCGCGCCGCGACTCGGCTGAAAACATTTTCTATGCCTCAGGCCACTCAGGACTGCAACATGGCAATTTTCCAAGGGCCAAGTGCTTTGCATCGCACGCTAACCGGATGGCAACAGCCGGCAACAGCCGGGATTTATGCTGTCACCACTGGTGGCGGTGCTTACTTGCAAAACAAACAGGTGCAGCTGCATGTCTGATGTAAATCGACTGCATTTTGAGACGAGGAGTGGTGGATGCTGAAAGCCGCCGCCATGTCAGCCGCCACCTGAGGATGACATACACAAGGCGCAACCCATGGGCATTTACCACGTCCATCTTCTTCTTGAATAGGCACGCCCGTGGACTTCGAAAGCATTTGCACTTGCGTTTTAGAGAACCAGAGGTTGCGGGGGCGAGATGGCCGCCAGCAGGCCCCACGACCTTGTAGTCCTCGGAGCGACTGGATTCACTGGGAACCGGATCTGCAAGGAGGTCCTCAACAGCGGGTTCAGCGGGTGCGGTTAGCGGGCGCGCCGGCGGCGCTGGTGGGGGCGGTTAGTGGGAGCGCGTCTTTTGGGGGGCTGATCGATTCTGCCGATCGAACTCCCGTGCGAGCAGGAAATGGGCGGTGGCAGGACGCGATCGCGTCAAGCTGGAGCGCCTGGCAGCGTCGCTGGCTGGCAACGACGGCAACGAGCCTTCCATCGTTGTCGCTGACGTGGCCGACCCCGCCTCCCTGCTGGAGATGGCCAAGTGAGTGCGGCATGGAGCACAAACAGCTCTTGTTTTGACTTGCTTGTTATGCTCTTCAGGGCATGGCTTTCTCGCAACCCACTCGCGCCCACGGCCCCCCTCCCTTCCCGCAGGTCTTGCCGCGTGCTCATTACCACAGTAGGCCCGTTCCGCCACTGGGGCGAGCCGGTTGTCAAGGCGTGTGTGGAGGCTGGCACAGACTACCTGGATGTGTGTGGCGAGCCAGGTGGGCTGGCAGCTCCATGCAGCGCTCGAGCGTCGTCGTTGCACCAGGAGGCAGCCCCATGCCTCGCGCCTCCTGCACGCCTGCTTACTTTGCCTCCTCCCCCTCCCCATTCCACAAACCAGAGTTCATCGAGAGAGTGGAGCTGCTTTACAACGAGACAGCGAAGCAGGCGGGCTGCTACCTTGCCTCTGCCGTCGGCTTCGACTCGGTGCCGGGCGACCTGGGAGTCGCGGTGCGAGCTGCCGGCCTGCTGCGGTGGGTGTGTGTGAGCCAGGCCGCCCTGGTCTGCTCATCTCCTGTGGGGTGCGCCTGTGCATATGTGCAGTACACGATGAGCCTGTTCAAGCCCCCTGCTCGATGCACAGTGGTGGAGACCGCTTTGACGATCAGGGGTGGGCCTAGCGGCTTCAAAGGCCACTACCCCACGTACGAATCAGCTGTCCATGGCTTTGCATCTGCCGGGGAGCTGCGCAAGCTCAGGAAGGAGGCGGAGCAGGCAAGTCAGCGCCGCCGTGGCTGCCTGTGCCGTGGCTGCCTGCTGGACCATCTCCGTTGCTCCACCCGCTGCTGCCTGCACGCAAGCCTGCTGCAGTCCCTGGCCTGCACCCACATGCCAGCTCGCTCCCCGCCTGCCACAGCCAAACCGCAGCGCCCCCGGCCACTGGTGCAGAAGCGAGGGCGGATCGATCTCAAGGTGCCGGGCCCCAAGCCGCCTCGACAGACAGGAGCCGCTTTTGACCCACGCCTGCAATCTTGGACCTTCCCGTTCATGGGCAAGCGCCATGCTGCTGCGTGCGCCAGATGCTAGAAGCCATTTGTTTCGATGCTGGCCTGGCCTGGCAGGTTCCTTGCCTTCAGCCAACCGTTTTAGGACCGGCTTTTCTGGACCGTGCTGTGCAGGGGCGGATGCCTCTGTTGTGCGGCGCAGCATGCAGCGCCTTGTTGAGGCGGGGCAGCCGGCGGCCAACGTCAGCGTCGTCTTCACGCTGCCCTCGCGATATTACCTCACGCTGTGAGCGCTGCGCTTGCCATGCCATGCAACCACGCGCTGCCTGCAACGATGATGGGCATTGCGCTGGGCTGCTGGGGCTTCCCCCGATCTTACTGCCGTGCTTGCTGGTTGCTGACTGGCCGGCAGGCGCTGCTTGGCGCAGGTGGCAGGGCTTTGGGTCGATGTTCCAGTTCCTGGCCGGCAAGCCGTGGGGCCGCAGCCTGCTGCTCCAGTACCCACGCCTGTTCACGTATGGCATGTTTTCGCACGAAGGGCCCAGCGAGCGGCAGCTCAGCGAGGCCAGCTTCCAATTCACAAACATCGCCAAGGGCTACAGCAAAGGTGCGCCTTGGGGGCTGGAAAGGACAGGCAGTGGAAGCAAGCAGCGAGCACGCTGCCTCGCACTTCGCTCCACCCCCCTTCAGCCCACCGCACTCCCTGCCGCTGCTGCCACAAGCAGGTGCTCCCGAGGCGCCGGATCAGGCGCCCGACATAGAGATCGTCACACGTGTGAGCGGCCCTGAGCCGGGCTACATCAGCTGCGCCATCTTTGTAGTCCAGGCACGTCCCTTTGGGTAGTCCGCCCAGCACCAGGGAACGCAGGCACCCTCCCCCCGCTCGCCGGCTGGCGCCTGCTCAGCTCCCCTCTCAGCTCATCCCCTGGCCGCTGCCTGCAGGCTGCCATCACCCTGCTGGAGGAGCGGCAGAGCCTGGGGCTGCCCGGGGTGCACACCCCCGCCTCGCTGCTGCGTGACACCACATACATCGACCGCCTAAGGTCCCGCGGCATCAAGTTCGAGCAAGTGCAGGACGCTACGGTACAGTAGAGGGCGGACCTCCAGTGGCGGCAAAACCCGAGGGCCAACGGATGCATGTTGGAGTCGCTGACCGTCGTTTGGAGCGGTGATCGAGAGGCGGGAGGTTGCGCCTGGTTGTTCAAGCCCACTGTGTACGGCACTTGCCATGGCATTGTGCCGCCTGCCTGCCATCAAGCTTTCAGAGTCGCCGGGGAAGTTACTCCCCACAATGATGCCAATGTTCAACATACAGAGGTGGTTGGAAGCAGTCCTGTAAATCAGAAATAAGTAGGTTTGAGTCTGAAGTTGGCAAGCGTCAGAGGAGAAGACGCAGTACAGAGTGTTGATACACAGTAGGGAGCAGCGGAGCGGGAGCCTCAAGCAAGAAGAGGGGCAAGGCAACCAGCAAGTCGGTTATGCGGTGCCATCCCACGGCAGGGGCCCATCATATGTTTGGGGGCCGCAGTGCTGCAACAGCTCCGCCATGTCAGGACACCTGCGGCAGGCAGGCAGGTGGCACAGGCGCTCCAATCAATAACGCCCGAGATGGAGGGAGTACCCTGCTGACTGAGACAGTGTACTGTGCCAAACTGCACCCACTGGAGCGCACCTGTCGCCGGTGTAACCGCCCACGCCAAAGGGGTCGCGCTGCTGCCGCTTCGCCACCAGCTCCTGGCTGCAGCCATATGGGTCCGCCTCAAATGCCGCCACAGTTGCCTCCTCACCCTGCAGCAGACGGGGGTGGCAGGTGCACACAAACCGACGGGTGGGGTGGACTCAGCATGCCCGACACAGGTCAGCACTGGCAGCATTGCCATCCTGGCGTTGCCGCCCCGGCTGCCCCAGGAGCCTGCGCGCACCTTGAGCGCCCCAGAGTTGAGGGCGGGGGTGCCCTCGTAGCGGAAGCCCTCCTCGGGGAGCCTCAGCGCAGTGCGGTGCAGGGTGGAGAAGCGGTGCTTCTTGAAGTCGTAACCCACCACAACAACAAATTCTGGGTAGCGTCCCACGAGCTCATAAAAACGACACAGACCAAACAAGAGGTTCTCAAGCGAGTCACGTGCGCGGTCCTGCATAAAAGCGACACAGACCAAACAAGAGGCTCTCAAATGAGTCACGAGCGCGGTCCTGCGGCGCACCCGCAAGAGGCAGAGCGCAGCACGGGGCTGGAGGTGGCTTTGTGCAAAGGCGTGGGGGGACACCATCCACCATCCACACATCTGCCAGGCAGCCATCCAGCAGCTCGCCTCTGTGAACGCCCTGTCCCGGACCTCCTCGTTTCCATACCACTTGGCTGCCTCGGCCACCAGCCAATAGCCTTCGCCCTCAGCTCGTGGCCCAGCATCCCTGCAGAACCATGGCAGCAGGCGTGAGGCCCACCGCGTGCCGGGATGTGTGCTGGCACCCGCCATGTGGGCTGGACAGCCTGCTCCAGCACTGCAGCACGCACTGCAACCGACATCAAACAAACAGCAAGTGGAACAGCCAGGCGGTGCCCTCACCGGCGTGTCTTGCCGCCGCTGAACAACAGGAGGGCATCTTTGTCTGCTGCCGCCTCCTTCACGCCCAGCTGTATGTGCTCGACAAAGCTGTGGGTCTGGCCCGGCACCTCCTGTACACAATGTTTTGGAGCAATTTGAGGTAGCCCAGCTGTAAACAGAGCCGCAGACAGCGGCTGCTGCTGCTGGCACTTGTGTGGAGGAGCCCTTTCGCGCTCTGTCAAGGCTCACAACAAAGACCCCACCTTCTGGTAATCCAAAAGAAACCAGCTGGACTTCTCCTCTGACTCATGGAAGTCGAGGCCGGTGTAGACCGAGTGGCAGGCCACCAGCACCAAGTTGCGCAGGTGCGACACAGGGAAGCTCCTCTCCTGCCCCTTTCGGTGAAGCGCGGTGCCAGAGCCCGCCCGCCGTGCCGCAGCCAGTGCACGGCGCTGCCCGCTGGACATGCCGTCTGCGTCGTACTGGCCGCCCTGCCGAGCCCCAGTGTTGCTAAACCACAGCTGCAGGGCAAGCGAAGTGGCGAGGGTGTTGGTGGGTGCCGCAGGGCGGCGGGTTGGCGGCAAAGGCGGTGGCACACACCGGCCACCTCTGGGCAACAAGCGACCAGTGCAGCTCGGCACCCTACGCCCGATTGCACTGCAGCGTGCCTGGAAAACTAGCATGACACAGCACGCCGCCGTCAAGAAGATGAGTCCTGTCGCTGGAGGGCCACTGCCGGCTTGAGCCTTCCTCACGGTCATCAAGGGGCCATGCCGAGCGTTGTCAGCGTCTGTTGCGCCGCTGGTGAGACCGTAAGTGGGGAGCATCGGGCACACAGTGGCTGCACAGCAGGGCAAACACTGCGCCCTCCCCTGCAAAGGGCCAGGAGGAATAGCAGGCGAAGAAATGCGCAGGTGACTCGCCCGTCCATGTTGCTTTCCCTCCAGCCGGCGTCACCGCCTTGCTCCAAGGCCGCCACATCTGGGCAGCGTTCCTCGGGCGAAGTCGCGGCCTTGCTGATCTAATCATTGGGCATTACAACAACAGGGCTGGGCATATTGCTCAGCTCAAGCCTAGAATAGTACCAGGTGGATTGGGCATCACAAGGGGGGGGGGGCGCCTGCGCGCGGGGCACGCGCATGCCGAAGGGATTTGCAAATTGGTGATGTGCGCTTTGAGCTGGGTGCACGATTGCAGTCGTTCCCCGGCAGGGGAAGCATCGGGAGTGTGCGTGCGCCTTGTCTCGACCTTAACCGCGGATGGGGACATCCTGTGACCAGCGTGCCAGTACCATGGGGTGAGCAAGTCCGTCGAGAAATTAGTGGTGCAGTTGACTTGCAGGGCAAACCAACTGGATAAGCTGGGGAGGCAACATGCGGCTCAGCCACCCAGCAGCCAGAGGGAGCTGTGCCAGCTGCTGGGAGGGAGCTGCGAATACACCCACCTCCATTTCGTGCTTCTTGAAGCACTTCTTCTGGCAGACTGCCTTTGTCATCTGCTTGGTGCACACAAAGCGCAGCTTCTGCATTGCACCGGTACCGCAGCAGGGGCGTGGCAAAGGGACAGTTGAGAAGCTTTGCAGGCAGGCTAGCAGGGCAGCACGCGGCCTGGACATCCATCTCCACCAAATGGCCCAGGGTCAGCTAAACAGCGTGTTGGGTAAGGTCAGACCTGGTTGGCACACTTCATGGTGCAGCTGTCGGGGTAAACCTTGCCGTTCCTGGCGCAGCGGCCCTGGCTGGGCGTCTTGGGGCAGGACTTTGCGCACAACGCCTCGTCGGCCTTCTGCTGAGCGTGGCACAAGGCCCTGCACTTCGACACGCCACGCTTGCCGCACGCGAAGCGGACCACGGCGTCCTGGCACTGCAGCAACAATAAGGCATGCATGACAGGGGCCAGCCAGGTAGGAGAAGGAATCGGCACAACCAGCACATAAGACCGTGCCTGGCAGCTCATGCTTTGCGACTGCCGCCCCATGCACGACTCACCGTGGCCTGGCACCGGTTCTTGTAAAGCAAACCATCTCTGCCACACACCAACACGGTGCCGACGGGGCAGGCCTTGCAGTCGGGCACGGTCCCAGCCCCAGGTTGGCCAATCACGGGCATCCCCTGCAAGAAGCAGCATCGCAAGAGGGGAAGGGCAGCACGCCCTGTCGGTGTGGTCAGGTCCACGGTGGGTCGTGCATGCAACTGAACTGCGCAGCTCAGTAGTGGCCCTGTGGTCTGCTGACTGGCATGGCCGGCTGCCGATCAGCTTTGCAGGTGATGATGTAACAAGCATGTGAGGGGCCGAAGCAGGCAAGCTGCTGCAAGCGCTGGCCAGCGGTGGCACCGCTCGAGCGGCGAGCTCGGGCATCTGGGCTTTCCAGCAGCGCTGATTAGCGCTAAAAAGCACCAGCGCTGATCAGCGAGGTTGATTAGCACTAGCGCTGGCAGAACGCTGCCCGGCGCTGGTGCTGCTGGGCGCTGGCCAGCGCCGCCGCAGTGCGGCGCTCGCTGCGCACGTGTGTTGCATTACATGGTACCAGCAGTACCCCTGCGTACCCGCAGGGGAGCTGCTGATGAAAGATAATCAAGCACAGGGGATGGCACATCAGGTCGTGGTTGGGGGTGTGGAGCAAAGGTCAAAGTGGGTGGGGCGCATGTGCGAAGCTGCCACTCATGCATGGAGAAGGCTAACCGCAGCATCAGCAAACTGGCTGACCCTCACATTGCTGTAGTGGCCCACAGTTTCTTCACACGCTTGGTATAAGGGACGGAAGAACTGATCATCATGCGGTAGTGCCTTCTTCAGGCCATGCTGCTGGCCGTGCTCCAGCTGCAGGCACACACAGAAGTGTGTGTCAGCCAGTGCATCAGGCTACTGAAGGTGGGCGGCTCTGAGGAATTAACAGAGTCAAGAGTCAGAGCCAGCTTGCTACCCCTGACCGCAAGCAGTCACGCCCCAGCCCGCCTCACAGCCAGCTGCGCAAAGGCAGCATTGGGCGGCAACAGCCTCGAGTGCTTGATGTCGGCCCAGAAATGGTGCTTCACCTTGTTCACAGCGCGACCATGCGCAGTTGGGGCGCTCAGCCAGCTGTTATCCTTGCGCTTGCAGCTTGGGCTGGTCTACAGCAGCAGTAGGGGCAGTAGGGTTGATGGCTGTGGGGCGCAGGCGCATTGGCAGCTGGCAAAACGGCATCAGGGCAGGGCGGGGCAGGGTGGCCCATGGGCGCAGCGAGGGATGAAGGCAGACCGGCGGGGGGCGGGAAGGGGATGGCGAGAAGAGTAGGGCGCCCGTGGGTCAGTGGCATGGCTCGCTGACAGGGGCACGGTGGAGGGAGGTGGTGGGCATGGCCAGAGCACGCAGGCGGTGGGCAAGGAGGAGATGGGAACTCGCCGCCGTCATGGACACCGTCGTCCTTCAGCCCTGATGGGATGACCTGAACTCAGTATCCTGCTCGAAGCAATGGACGAGTGGAGTGTGTAGGCAAGGGTGAGCACGCAGGGCTGCCATTTGCACGAGGGCGGCAGGGCGGCTGCAAAAGCGGGCAGCGGGTGCCGCCGCAGCCCTCACCGGTGCCAGAGGCCCAGTTGCGGCGGCGATTGCACGGGCATCATCCCCTCGGGAGGAGTGTCTGGGGCCATTCCAGCAATGATGGAGGCCTACAGGTGGGGGACAGGAAGGCATGATTGCACGAGACTCCGCAGAGCACCCTCCGGCCCCGCATGCACAGCCTGCCGGCTTGCGTGACAACCGCCGGTTGCGGTGGGAAGTTCTCCTAGCCTGAAGGCGGGCTGCCACCACACCTGCGCGGACCTTGGCCATGACCTCTTGCTCTGGCTTCCTGCAGGTGCTCCGACAGCGTTCTAACTATTCTATCCTGTTTAGAGACTACAGAGAAGCGAAATTGTGGGGTTTGTCGGCACCTGCCAGAGTTTCGAAACCCATTTGGGCACGCAGCCGTCCCGCATGTACTTACGGCAGGTTGCTGCTGCCTCCCGCCCTCTGCCCTCTTAGACCGTTTTAGTGAGACAAAAGATCAAAGTGAGCAGACCACGCTGTGCAGCCTGCCTTGGCGGCCTGCCAGCGGCAGCGGCGGCGGTCACTGACATCCATGCTCGCATGGGCGGCCCCCAGAGGCAGCGAGCTGGGGCGCTCACGAAGACACACGATCCTACTGATGAACATCATACGATACACGCGAAAGATGGTTGAATTGTGCATGAATCGAAAAGCCCCAGCAGCGCCAGGCAGCGGCGGCGCTAGTCAGCGCCGCTGGAAAGCCCAGATGGGACCGCCGCTGCCAACAGTCCCGTACTAGCCGCTCGTTTATTAGGCTAGGCCCTCGGCCCTATATCGGCTCTCAAACCGCCATGCTGCGCTAAACAAGTGACGAACAGCTGCATGCCAAGAAGCCTGCCCCGCATTGATGATCACCCCGTCATGCGTGTGGCCCTGGCCTAGGCCTCACCTCGCCACAGTGACCAGCATGCAGGCTGCGCACAGCAGCAGTGCGGTTTTGGAGGCCAGCATTGCGTGTTACGGAAGCAGGGGGGAGTGCCTCACAAGTGGGGTGAGACCTGTGCAAGCGTTTTCCCGTTGCGACGAGCTATCTCCCAAAGAGTGTTATGCAAAAGAAAAGGCGGGAATCGGGCGTCCTATCCTCTCCCCTCTGTCCTGGACGCTTTGCCTCTGGCTTTTGCGTCAAGTACAGGCGGTTTCCCGCTGTGTTCGTGCATCGACAGCGTCAAAATCAGCCGAAGAATGCACACATGACTTGCCGGCAGGGCACGGCAGCACGCAGCGGCCGGATGGGGACTCCGTAATCACAGGCGCCGCCACGCTGCAGCGACCGCCCCTCAGTACCTTCAATCACTGACCAGCGGCCTGATCACATGCCCATGGGGCGCAGTAAATTGGACAGAATTAGAAGTACAAGACAGAGGGCATCATACAAGGCAGCAACTTGTGCGCGGCCATCTCCCGTGCGGCCAGCCCCATGTGCTATAGCGGGGTTGAACGCTGACCTGCTGCAGGTGTGGCCATCTCCAGTACGGCCGACTGGCCATTCACTTGCTGTAAGTTATGGTCATGCTGTTCTGCGGCGTGACCTTGAAGCCTTGCAGCCCCGTCATGGCCACCGTCGCCTGCATCTCCGTCTCAAACTCAATAAAGGCGATGCCGGGCTTGGCGGGCACAGTTGTGACCTCCTTGCAGCCTGCACAAAGGGGGGATAGGACAGGGAGGGGACAAGGGGTGAGGTGCTGGAGTGGAAGGCTGGGTACAAGTTGTCAGCTATGCAGCAACGATTCGCTTCAGAGCATGCCACGACTTGATGGGGCAGCTGCTGCCCTCTGTGCATGCCCCATGCCAGGGTGGGAGAACGACGGAGTCAGCCTGTCGAATAGCTGTGGCCCCCAGACCGGCGACATCCACCCTGCCTCACCTGGGAACTGCTGAAACAGCATTTCCAGCATCGCCGCCGTGGTTGCCGCTGGCAGGTTCTCCACAAATAGCTTGGCGTTTGGTTCCCCCACATCCACCGCCGCCGCTTTTTGCCTGCCTCCTGCTGCCGCTGCATCCGCTGGCTGCTTGGCTTTCGCCGCTGCGTCGCCGCCTGCTGCTACCGCCGCGGGCGCTTTGGGGGGCTTGCCCTTTGCGCCCTTGCCGCCCTTCTTCGGCGCCACTGCGTGTGATGCGGACTTGGCAAAGCTCACGCGCTGCAGAGGGCCGGGGGACATCAATGTTAAGTTGGTTGAACCGCTAGTGCTGCCAGGGCGGCCTGTGCTCCTGCATCTGCCGCCCAACTCGCTGCGCGATTACCAGCAGCCACCAAACCACACAGCAAGCATGCAGCAGGCGCAACAACGAGCCAAGCAGGCAGCGGCGTGCCGCACCAGCGGCTTGTCAAAGAAGGGGAAGTCCTGCATGCCTCGCAGCGCGGCGGTGGCTGCCGTAATGTCCGCATACACGATCCAGGCCTGCACATGCAGCGGCATGACAGTCAGACAGGAGTAGACAGCAGTGGCAGGTGCCTGGATGCGATGAAGAGCTGGGTGTGGGAGTGCCACCGCTGCTCCCTGCAGTGCACTGCCGCACCTGTCCCCGCAGCTTGTCGGTCCGCATGGCCACGATGTCTACGATTTTGCCAAATTGCCCAAACAGGGCATACAGCAGCTGCTTCAACTCTGCAGGGCACAGGCGTGAGCAGAGCGGGGTGGTGGACGGGCGGGTGAGTGCAGGCGGCGGCCATCGAGACGTTTGCAGGGGCACCCCACGGCTGCCCCACCGCCGCCGCCGCCGCCCCTACCACGCTTTTTGATCTTCTCCTGCAGGTTAGAAACGTAGAGCGTTTGATTGGGGGCGGTGTCCATGACGCAGGGCGGGGTCTGTGATGGTGTGTGCGGGGGCGCCACAAGCCTCTGGCAACGCTTCTGAACGCGACTGAACGTGCAGCGGGAAGCCAGGGCTTGCCACTTCAACGAGGCCCCCCATTCTACCCGGGCGGCAAGGCGCCAAAGGCGCCTCCCACGCCCCGACTGGTCCTTTTTTGGTGCTTGTCTCAGGTGCACCAACATGGTGAGTCCTCGGAGCGCCAGCGCAAGCAGCGGGGCGTGCATGGCGTGCATGTCCAATCCGGGGAGCTGGGGGCGCTGGGGCGGCTCGCGGGCGAATGGCTGGTTCTGGCAAACGTCAGGGATGCGGCAGACGCCCGCCAACCCGCCAGGGCACGCGGATGGCATGCTGCCCACCTGGCTGACGGCCCTGCGGGCTGCCCCAGCGCTGCCTGCCCGCGTAATGCGTGAAAGTAACCCCCGCCTGTTGTCTGCATCGCCGCTGCAGGCGCCAAAGGGCAAGAAGGTCGCGGCGGCGCCGTCCGCCGTGAAGAAGGCGGCGGCCCCCGCTAAACCTGTCAACCCCCTCTATGAGAAGCGGCCCAAGACCTTCAGTGCGTGTCGCTGCCCGCCTGCGGGGAGGGGCTGCCGGGGAGGTGGCAGCGGGTCGGCGGCGAGCCGGCGTTGTGACGCGGCGGGCACCGCCTGGACGCCGCTGCTGCTGTTGCTGCTACTGCTGCACGTGCTGATTGCATCCCTTTTGATCGGCGGCCCGCAGGCATTGGCGGCGACCTGCCCATGAAGCGGGACATGCACCGCTTTGTGAAGTGGCCCAAGTATGTGCGCATCCAGCGGCAGCGGCGTGTGCTCAACCAGCGCCTCAAGGTGCGGGCACTGCGGCATGCTGGCATGGCGGCCCTCCCCCATGCTCCTGCTTGCGGCACCTGCAGTTTGCATGCTCCTGCGCACAAGGGATGGGGCTGGCAGGGGGAGCAAAGCATTCCCTCTAGCGGCCACAGATGCGGCCAGCACAGCCAGCTACCGCACGAGTTGGGTGCAGCGTGGCTGGAGCGTCTGGCAGCATGACCAGCAAGGATGCAGCTGGGGAGCTTGCAGCATTGAGAGACCCCACTGACAGCGTCAGGCTGGCATTGGCCGCGGCTGGGACATGCGCAGCCCAGCAGCATACATGGGCGTCGGGCCGGGCTCCGCGCATATCAGCATGCGTGCCAGCCGGACCTGGCCCCCAGCTTGAACGCGGCATGTGTCAGCGGGGCCATCATGTGTGGCAGCGGTGGTGGCTGGCTGGCAGCTGGCATGGCTGCTGCGGTGCGGCGGGGGGCAGGCGGCCCAGGCGCCACGCGCCAATCCGGGGCAGCAGGGCCAGCACAGCCAGCCAGGCCAGCCAGCACCTCCAGCTAAGCTTGAGCAGCGGGCGTTCAGCAGCCTGCCTGCTGCCCCGCCCCGGGCCAAGCCGCAGCAAGCAGAGGGGATCTCCGAGGCTGCGCGCCCCATGTGGTGCCACCGCTGCACGCGGCCGCCGCGCTGACCTGCCGCCGCCGCCATGCCTGTGCTGCTGCAGGTGCCCCCAGCGCTCAACCGCTTCACCCGCACCCTGGACAAGAACATGGCTGAGACCCTGTTCAAGCTGCTGATGAAGTACCGCCCCGAGGACAAGGCGGCCAAGAAGGAGCGGCTGCTCAAGGAGGCGCAGGCGCGGGAGGCGGGTGCGTACCAGGCTGCTGCCGCCGACCGCTGCGCCCCGCACGCCTGCCGCGCCCCGGCCCCGGCTGCGCCTCGTGCACTGCTCTTCCCTTGCAGCGCCCAGCCATTCGGCGCTGGGCGGATTCCGTGTGCTGCTGCTGCGCCGCACGACCCCCGAACTCATTTGCCCGCCGCTCGCGCGCCCCTGCCCGCCTACAGGCCAGGAGGTTGAGAAGAAGAAGCCTGTGGTGGTCAAGTACGGCATCAACCACATCACGCAGCTGGTGGAGAGCGGCAAGGCGCAGGCGGTGGTGATTGCGCACGACGTGGACCCCATTGAGCTGGTGGTCTGGCTGCCCGCGCTGTGCAAGAAGATGGGTGTGCCCTACTGCATCGTCAAGGTGCGTGTTTTGCTGGGGCTGCATGCGCGTGTGTTTGGGCCTCTGAGGCTGAGCACCTGGGGACGGGCGGCTCCTGATGGTGTGCGGAGGGTTTGGTCGCGGAGCTGGCTGGGTGTACGGCCGGCTGGGCAGCCCTACCGGATGGATGGTCTGAGAGCAGCTGCCCTGGCCCAGCTGCCCTCTGGCTGTCCTCTGCCTGGCTGGTCCCCAGATCCTGACTGCGCCCGGCCTGGCCCACTGTGCGCACCGCCTGCAGGGCAAGGCGCGGCTGGGCACCGTGGTGCACAAGAAGACTGCCACCGCGCTGGCGCTGACGACTGTGAAGAACGAGGACCAGCGCGAGTTTGCCAAGCTGGTGGAGTCGTTCAAGGTGCGCCTCCTTTGACCTCTGCGCCTGTGTGCTGATGTGTGGTTTATTGTGGTGCGGGTGGCGAGGCGGGCGCCAGCCATGCCATGCGCCTGGCAGCGTCGTGTGGATGCAGCCAGCCTGTGGAGCAGGCTGTTCACCTGGCAGGCTGGCGTGGATTGGGCAGGAGCAGCCAGGGCAGCAAAGGCCTGGGCTTCCCTGCCGTTCTTCCTCGTACCCTGCCCACTCATCCTACTGCCTTTCTTGTGTCGCTTGCTGCAGACGATGTACAATGACGGCCCGCGCGTCAGCTGGGGCGGCGGCATCATGGGCCCCAAGAGCCAGGCGGTGATGAAGAAGCGGGAGAAGGCGCTGGCCAAGGATGCCCGCGCATGATGAGCTGGCGCCACGTAGGCGGTGCTCAAACACGCCGCCGGCAGCTGGCGGGCACCGCGCTAGCTCGGAACAGGAGTAGGAGGGGCAGGGCGCCCCTCCCCAGCAATACCAGGGTGGCAAGGCCGCCGTGTGTGCTGCGTGGGTTTCTGCGGTATCACCTGCCTACCCGCCTCCAGGGACAGCGCGCCCGCTGTAACACCCACACTTAGCAACACTCCCTCGCCACACTGTACACAGTGAGCTGGTAGTTGGGTGGGAATGGTAAATGGGCTGGTGGGCCTCCAAGAAACAGGATGGAGTCGCCGGAGGTGCCGGCTGCCACACCCCCGTCCCGTCGTCTGCCTACCATGCCTGCGCCTCCAGGTCCAGGGTGGCTCTCCTCCTGTGTTTGGTCCTGAAGGCATGCACTGAATGCCGCAACCAGCAGGAGGGGCACTGAATGCCGCAACCAGCAGAGGGGGAGTGGTAGGCGACGTGAAGGCGGGGCGGCAAGCGGCGGCAGGGGCAGGCAGAACACACTTGCAGCCCGCTGCTCGCTGCATGACGCAAAGCCACCCTGACCATCACAGCGGCTCCGATGTGAGGTATTGCTGCGCGCAGCAAAACCTTTCTTCGGAACAGATCGGTGCGGCTAAGGCCTTTCAAAAGCCCTTCCTGCACGCTCATCGCCACTTCCTGGACCCTTGAGTGGCTGGGGCGGTCTTGAAGCGCTCCTCCACAGACCCGCAGGCTGCCCAGCTGCCGCACCCTGGCCTCGACAACGTCGTGGCGCGAAACCGCAGCCCCTCTGCCCCGGCACCGAGAGCCTCATACTTGCTGCTGTAGCTTTTAGAAGGGTGCCACCTCCCGTGGCTGCATGACGACCGCCCAGCTGCAGCCCAGGGCGCTGCAGGAGCGCGGGGCGCTCACCCAGCGGCGCTCCAGGTCGCTACACAGCCATGGGGCGGGATGTCGGCGCCTGGTCGCACCCAGGAAGCTTGGCGTGCGCGTAGTCGCGACGGCAGCGGGGCGGGACGGCCAGGTGGGTGCGCAGCTTTGGCCTGGGCTTTGTGCATTTTGTCAGCACCCGTTTCTGGCATGCTCATGTGCGCTGCCCAACGTCGGTGCAGGAGGAGCTGGTCCCCGCCCTGGAGAGCCCGCCTCAGCCAGGCGTGCCTGTGCTATCTCGGCTTGTGGCAGGGGTAAGTCGCCGCTCCCCCAGCATCCACATGGCCACCCGGCTTCTGTGACTGTCACTGCACATGGGGAGAAAGTAGGAGACCAGTGATGGCACGCCGCTCACCGCTAGCATCACCCTCTCTCATCCTGCAGCTTGCGCTGCTGCTGCCGCTGGCTGCCGCCAACCTGGGCCTGGCTCCTGGGGCGGCCTGGGCCAAGCCGCCCCCTCCGAGCAGCACCCCTGTTGCGCAACGCACCACACCTCCGTGAGTTGCACGCCATGCTGGTCAGATGACAGGCTGCGGTGCCTGCAATGCCGCCCTGTTCCCCCACTCTGCAGCAGCACTTGCTGGCCGGCCTGCTCATTTGTGCTGTGTCACTTGGATTGGATGCAGCGAAGTGATTGATGAGAGCACAGGCGCGGCGCAGTCGTGGCTGTACAGCCGTGGTCCCTGGAACCAGAGGCAGTACGGGACCATCCACACGTGAGCACACAGACCCTCCTCTCCCACACGTCTGCTCTGCTGGTGCACGGTGGCTTGCTGCCTCGCACGAGCATCTGACCAGGCTGCCGGCACCTTCTTGCCACGTCTTGGGTGTGGTGCAGGTTCTACACCGACCGGAGCAAAGTGAAGAAGGCACATGCCCCAGTGGCGGCAGCCACCGCCTCGCCTGTCAAGGCAGATGTGCAGGAGCAGGCAGCGCCCGCTGTGGCCGCTGCCCCTGCTGCTGCGCCTGCAACTCGCACGGGCGCAGCTGCAGCTTCGGCGCCGGCACCTGCAGTGGCAGCCGCGCAGGCAGCCCGAGCAGCCGCAGCAAAGGCAGCCGAGACGGCAAATGCCGCCACGCAGGCGGCCGCCACCTATGCCCGGGGCCTGGCCACTCGCGCCGACCAGCTGGGAGGACAGGTGTGTGGTGCAAGGAGGAGGGGCCGCGCATGCTTGGCTGGCTCAGTACCAGCTCATGTAGGCAAGGATGAGGTGACAAAGACCGCTGCCTGAATTCCATGAGCGCACATGTTTGCTTGGGCAACCACACATGTCCGCCTTCCCTGCCGCAGGTCTCCGATGCGCTGGCAGCCACCAACCTGTCTGACCCCCAGACCCAGAAGTCGCTGGCTGTGTTCACCACGGCAATGCTGGCCCTGCTGCTGTTTGCGGCCAGGCAGCGCATTGCGGCTGGCGGCCAGCACGCCGACGCCGGCGACGAGGCCAGCGACGGCGAGGCCGGCAGCGACACGGACGCGGCGGCTGGCGGCGCTGGCTGGGCGGGCCTGACCCTGGAGGAGCGGCAGGCGGAGGCGGCGCGTCGCATCACCGCCGCCAAGCAGCGCATTGTTGAGGTGAAGCAGCAGCAGGACCAGCAGGCCAAGGCCGCTGAGCTGGCGGCGCTGGTGGCAGCCCAGGAGGCGGCCGCCAAGGCCGCCGCTGCGCAGTCCGCCCTGGAGGCGGCGGCAGCAGACCAGGACTCGCCCGCGGCGCTGGAGGTGGCCGAGGCGGCGGTTGCCGAGGCGGAGGCGGCAGCCCTGGTGGACATGGAGGTGATTGCAGAGGGCGGCAGCATCGGCAAGCTGACCACCGATGCGGCGGCGGCGAGGGTCATTGCCGACCAGGGGGCGGCGGCCGCGGCGGCAGCAGAGCGGGAGCTGCAGCAGGTGCAGCAGCTGCTGGCGCAGCAGTGGGCAGCCGCCCCTGCAGCCAGTGACGACGCGGCGGCGCTGCCAGGCAAGATGACGGCCGATGCCTCGGTGGCGGCTGCCGCGGCGCTGCCTGGCAAGATGACTGCTGATGCATCTGCAGCTGCAGCCATGGCTGCGCCCTCGCTGGAGCGCCCAGGCGGGCGCGGCAGGGACACGGCAGAGGCTGCCACAGCGCTGCCCAAAGCTGTGCCCGTGTCTCAGCCTTCGCTGGAGCGGCCGGGCGGGCGCGGCGGGCGGGAGGCCCTCGACGCCGCTTTGGCGCAGGATGCTGCACCCCTGGTCGACCCAGCACTGGCACGCCCCGGGGGGCGTGGCCGCGAGACGCCTGCAGCCGCCTCCCCCGCTGCCAGCGCCAGCAGCGGCGGCGGCAAGCGGTGGGACCCGCTCAGCATCCTGCTGGCGCCCGCCGCGCCGCTGCTGGCGGGCCTGTTTGGCGGTGCCGGGTCCACGGCGGCGCCGGGGCGCAACAAGTACGACATGCTGCTGGATGTGCTTTCCTCGGCGGCCGCGGCCCCCGATGCAAGGGTAGGTGGCAGGCTGGGGTCAACAGGCAGGTCCCTGAGGCCGCGGCCCACGCAGAGCTCACGCGCGCTCCGCACCATGCGCTCATGTTTGCGCCGCGCTGTCGCGCCCCGCCCCCGCCTGCAGGCCGACAGCCGGTACGACCCTGTGCGCTCGCTGCTGGCAGCCACGCCCTCCAGTGGCGTGCCGCGCTACGACTTTGCACGCAGCCTGCTGCGCGGCATGGCCGGCGCGGACGGCGCCGGCGACAGCCCCTTTGACATGGCACGCAGCCTGCTGCAGGTGCGTGTGCCCTGCCCAGCCTCACGCATGCAACCACGCAGCACCCGCCAACCCCTGCCCCAGTGCCAGTGCCAGCGTGCCTGCGCGGCCTGCCGTTGCCGCTGTTGGGGGCCATTGCCACCGACGTTGCTGCTGCCCGCGCTGCAGAGCATGGAGCCCACCGGCGGCAGCAAGTTTGACCCGGTGTGGGGGCTGCTGAAGGAGGCCACGATGCTGCAGGTGGGGGCAGCGGGTGCCGGGGGTCGGCATCTTGGCTGCTGCTGCAGCACCGGCAGCTGCGCACTGGCTGGGAGCAGGCCCCCCTGGTTGGAATCCCAGCACAACACCCTGCCGCTCCTGCCGGCTGCTCGTCGCCCCGCCCACCTCCCCCCCCCCTCCTTTCCCTTTCTTTCCCCGGCCGCAGGAGTGGGGAGCTCCAATTTGACCCGCTGTCGGGCCTGTCTGAATGGGCGGTGGCCCCTGCGGGCGGCACCGCCTTTGTGGGCCTGCGCCACGACCCCTGGGCCGACCTGGTTGTGGCTGTGCAGCAGGGCCGGGCGGCAGCCTCCAGCAAGTACGACCCCTGCCAGACCTGCTTGCCGCGCTGTCGGCGGCAGCCGCCGCCCCAGCTGGCGCCAGCCGCTACGACCCCGCCGCCGGCCTGCTGGCGGCGGCCAGCTCGCCCGACTGGCGCGGCCCCACCGGCGGCGCCCGCTACTGCATGGTGGCGGCGGCGCTGGATGCCGCCGCGGGCTGGGAGGCGCCCGCCGGGCGCAGCCCCTACTGCCCCACCGCGGCGCTGCTGGCAGCCGAGGCGCCTACCAAGGCCAGCGTGGGCAGCGGGCGCTGGGACCCGCTGGCCTGGATCATGGATGGCTGGGCAGCGGGCAGCAGCGACTGGGACCCCGCCACCGACGGCGCGGGCGGCCGCAAGTTTGACCCCGCCAGGCAGGTGCTGCAGGCCGCGGCGCCCAGCCGCGCGCAGCGCTCCAAGTTTGACCCCATGTCCCAGCTGCTGGCAGGTGAGGCCGGGGGCGCTTGGGGTGCAGTCGCCCGCCAGGCACACTGGCGAGGCAGCGCCAGCCAACACCCATCTTGCTAGCCCCGACGGCAAAATCGGTATGCTTGGCTCTAGGGATGCTATCCCCATGCCCGCGCTCATCGTGTGCTGCTCCACTGCCCTGAACTGCTGCAGGCGAGTGGCTGGAGACCGACTACTCCTCAGAGTTCTCTGCCGCCGCCAACTCAGCTGCCAGCCGCATCTTTGGCAGCGGCGCGCAGGAGCAGCAGCAGCGGCAGCCGGCGTCCTCGGTGGCCAGCCAGGCCGCCGACTGGAGCTGAGCCGCCACAGCCGCCCAGCGCCCCACTGCCACGCCGTACCATGATTACTAGTTAGCGTTCAACGTCCTTGTCTGCTCCAGTCGTGCACACACGTGCCCCCCACCCGTAGCGCTATCTATATAGGTTGTGTTCTTTTCAGGCGTGCTTGTGCATTTTGTGGGTCCCGTCTGTGTCCACCCTTGCGGCAGCCACGCCTCTGGCAGCATCCCTCACTCAGTTTTCATCCTGCCGAGTTGGACGCAATTCATACAGGATGCCCTGACCAATTTCCAACAACTCCCCCTGCTTCATCCGCACTTGCTGGCACTGCGCCCCACCCCTACTCTCACTCGCCACCTGGCGCTCGCATTTCGTGTGCCCTGGCTCTGAGCTTCTGCCGCGACCACCCCTGTACATGCCCAGCAGATCGCACTGGCCTCCATCCCCACTAAACACCCACACACAGTTTTCTCCACATTTTGCCTCCAAGCTTCGAAGATCATCTACACTGCACGACTCTGCTTCCTGACGCCTGCACGAGAATGTAATGTGCCCCTGCCTTACTGTTGAGTTGAACATGGCTGGCTGTAACGAGTGTCAGAAGCGTCAAAGTGGCTCAACGTCTGATTACCCTGGGCTGCCCTCCCTGCCCTCCCTGCAAAACAAGACAAGTCAGAGGCCGGTGGCCCAGTGCTGCGCCCCCAGCCGCCCACACACCTTCTCCAACCACTCGGCATCAACCTGGGTGAATGCAGCTGGCAAGTCTGCAGCAAATGTGGAGGAGAAAACCAAAACGACCGGCTGCTGGACAGGCTTCCAGCAATAAAGCGAGATGCAGAGCGGGATGGTGGCGCCTGCTGCAGCTCAGGTGGGACCCACCTGAGTCTACATCCAACACTGCTAGCAGCTGCTCGCCTGGGCCAAGAACAGGCACCACAATCTCCGACTGCGGTGGGTATGGGGAGAAGCGCTGCAGGTACCTAGTGCAGCAGCCAGGAGCTGTCGCTTCGGAAGCGTTTGTGATGGCAGCAGCAGCGGCGCACCTGGGTGCTGGAGGCGCAGGCAATATGCCCCGGGAACAGGTGCACGTCTGGGACCAGCTGCGTCTGGCGGGTCTGGGCCGCAGTGCCGCACACGCCCTTGCCAAACGGGATGCGCAGGCATGCGAGTCCACCTTGGTACGGCCCAATCACTAGCATCCTCCTCTCTATTGAGTTCTCTGCTGCTGTTGCCCCCAGCAGTGCTTGATAGAAACCAGTCCAATTGAAGTAGGAGAATGCGGCATGGAGCTCGCAGGCGACCGTGGCCATCGCCGCAACCCAGTCGCTCTCGCCTGCAAACAGCGTGGTGGTGGTGGTGGTGGTGGGTGGGGTGGTGGTGGGGGGGTGGGGGGGGCTGCATTGATGCAACAGGCACATTCGCTATGCAACCCCTCTGCCAGTCTGGCAGTCTCCGCGCCTTGCAGCAGGAGCTCCAGCCGCTCCAGCACAGCAGCATATTGCTGGGCACGGAGGTGTTCGGCACTGTCTGCCGGCAGCGGCGCCAGTGGCTCTGCCTCCACCATCGCTGGGCTGAGTGGCGCAAGTCGATTTGCTTGCACACTGCAGCCGTTTTCTGGTCTCCTGCTAGCTAGCAACTTCCTTCGCGACAGCCCGTGGCCTCGCTTGAGTGCCTCAGGGACAAGGCTGCCTCAAAGACCGTGGGTCGGCTCCCTGTGATCGCAATGGTGCGAGCCGCTGTAATTTGTGTGAGTGTGGTGGCTGCCACCTGGCCTCCAACGTAGCAGAAAAAAAAACCCTAGCTTCCTACTGCTCCTCCTGCGTCCATAAATGCCTCACCACGCATCAGGAGGCACATTTTCAAGCGGGGGGCAGCAGAAGAAGCGAGGTGTGTGAACATGGGTGTCGCCCCCCTTGGATGCTGGCCCTGACTGAACTTGCAGCGGCTGTAAACTGCTGGGAGATTGTGCATGGGGCGAAAGGTCTTGTGCATAGTTTTTTTTGGCCTCAGACGACCACCTTCCCCAGCTTCCCCAGCAGCTGCCGAACCAAGATTGTACCATCCCTGCTTCCCTCTCATCTCAGAGAGCTAGCGTCAATCTGAACGTCGACCCTCTTTGCACCCCACATTTGCACGCCAGCAGCAGCCATGTGTGCCTCCCGCTTCGGCATCCTGGCCCTTGCAACCCTGCTTTCGGCTGCTGCCTCTGCGCGCGCGGCTGATAGAGCCTACCCCTTCCCATGGCCGGAGTATGAAGGTGCGTGGTGTGCGGATGTGACTTGCTGTTGTGCCTCCCATCTATGGTGCAGCGCCCAGCGCCGGCGCAGTCGGGTTGTGATGACCATGCGTTGCGGGGTTGCAGGCACCTCGAGCCTCATCAGGAGCAGCTTTGCTGGTGCACCGTAAGTGTGGGGTGTGGAGTGCCGGCCGGCCACGCCTGCGTTGCAGCCAGCCATGCCTGCATTGCCAGACGGGCCAGCGGCGGCACCCGGCCACCGCGCCGCTGCAAGCACACGGCGGGTCATTGGGTACGCATCACCTGCCCCGGACACTGCAGGAAAGTTGAGTTCCCTGGGGGACTTTTCCAGGTCATAACCGGCGCAGACATGTTGGGGATGGCAATCACTGACATGCTTGCTTGTGTGGGCTTAAAGTCTGGTAAAGCAAGAACTAGCTTGCAACATAGACTCCCCGCCGAAACGGGACGGGAACCGGGCGAAAGCAGAGAAAGCAATAAAACAGGGGTGGAGCAAGGCGACATGCAACGCAAGCAGCTGACAGGGCACGCATCGAAACGTGTGTATGACTGGCAAAGTGGCATGGCGCATTGGGGAGAAACGCAACGGTACGGGAGCATGGGCTGGCCAAACGGCAGTGCGGA